>NC_142522.1:39298451-39505951 GCF_964205215.1 Stylophora pistillata
GGCAAGCATCTGAAAGAAGCCCACAGTGTAGCGTCCACTAGCCTAGTGGAAATGTTTTCCGTTCTCAAGAAATGCCGCGGGAAAATGGACTGCCTAATTCACGAAATGTTATTCATTCGCGAACAAAAACCAAAGCTAAACACGCAGTCTGACTCAATACGTGCAAAAGTATTTATTTAAACATATACTGCACGATCTGACATGCTAAACACCAATAACAATGAACGCTCATTATTCTAATGAAGTTATCACATTTTATTTGTATATAATCTTTGAGCTACAATTTTACATCAGTTTTAACATTTTACTTGATAATGAGGTCATGCAGACTTCGAAACATCGTAGTTTTTTACCGTTAATTTTTATTATCAAGTTGAACATTGCAAGGATTTTTAAGATCATAACATGAACAGTAAAACTACAAAAGAAACTTTTGAAAGGTTGAACGTTATAAGAACATTAGATAATCATGAAGTTTATTCCCACATATAAATATTAATTTGCAGGATATTTTTAAACATTGAAGGAAATTTAAATATTGAGTTCCATATATTAGAAGATTATAAATAATCGATTTATTTAGAGAATTTAGTTTATAAGTTTTACAGCAATCTTATTCACAGAATGTGACTTAGTTGTTGTCATGTATATTAATAATAGATTGTAAATTAGCGATGTTATATTAGTATTGGTTGTGTCTTAAATAAATTTTCCATGCTTTCCTAGCAAATAGGTTTTTACATTTTTTATATAAGTGCAACAATGCATAGTTTCATAGCTGTGTGCCCTATGAAACTTTCTTTTCTTGGTATGCTGAAGTTCAATAAACTGTGCCCTAATAATAATAATAATAATAATAATAATAATAATAATAATAATAATAATGGGTTATTCACAGTATATCCACATAAAAGGTGTGGCTCTTCATCTGTGAAGGCCTACGATACTAATATTTAATATTAAAACTAAATCATGACAACTAACTAAATTGGAATAGAAACTATACATGAATGTTAATTGATAAAATATGTAGAATGTAGTGGTTGGTACCGGTGGTTGATTGTTTCTATGTCTTAATTTACAAGGAGGACAAAGCGCACGCCTTTAAGAACGCCTTGCACAGCCTGCAGTATTCTTTAAAATCTGCACAATTTCTTATATTTACTGGCAATTCCTTAAAAATTATGGCTGCTGAATGCTGAAAGGTGCCTTGTACAAATGGAACATAAAGCCTTGGAGCAACACTGGAACAGAGATACCTAACGGGTTTAATGACTTGCAGATTTAAATGGGAGGGCCAGTTATCAGAAAACAGTGCTTTAAAAATAGTTTTTTAGTAGCAATTAGTCCCTTAGCTCCAGAATAGGTAGCCAGCTGAGATCCAAAATGGTAGATATACTGTTTACATATTTACAAGTGACGAAACTAGCCATAGCCAACTGGAGCCTTGGAACATTGGAATGATGTTTAACAGGTTGGAACATTGGAATGATGTTTAACAGGTTGCTCTTGAAGTTGGCAAGATCAAACCAGAAGGTATTGGTGAGGTTCAGGAGTATGTTGACATTTGTGATTATGCTGTTGGTCTTTCAAGGATGATTGATGGAAAAGTTCTCCCCTCAGAACGTAAGAGTTGTCATTCACTCATTCACTACTTAACAGTGATGCAGTTCAATCTTAATTAATTTTGTAGCTATGGACAGAAGGCAGACCATTTGGCCTTTTTATTGAGCACAAGCAGCAAAAACGTTGACCTCTAGGTAGCTGAAAACAAAACCAGTGAGTGGCTGGGTAGAGAAGTTTGTATCATGAGGTTGCAAGTCTTATTTTCAAACACTGCGGCTGTTTGTGATGACATTCTTTCGTGATTGCGATGTAGCTTGCATAATTATCCCACCCATATCACTTTTAATTAGTTTCAATTTGATGTTCTGTATTATGTTGTACCAGGTCCTGGTCACACGCTTCTTGAGCAGTGGAATCCAGTTGGCTTGGTAGGAATCATTACAGCATTTAATTTTCCTGTGGCTGTTTTTGGCTGGAACAGCAGTATCAGCATGGTGTGCGGAAATGTTAATCTTTGGTAGGGATTTCAACAAAAAAATAGTATGGTAATCATTACATGTATTAGCTCTTTTTTCATAATGGAATTTTTTTTTCAAAAGAATGTCATGTACTTGATAACTGATTTATCACAGTCACAATTTTTCAAAATTGTTCCTAATGATTGTTGTCTTACAGGAAGGGTGCCCCATCAACTCCCTTGACAAGTGTTGCTGTTACAAAGTAAGTGAGTTCTAGGCAAATTGTCCTAAAATATGGAGATGGTACAAAATGTGGACCCCCCTTCTGGAACCCCTTCTGCACCCCCTTCTGGACCCCTCTAATTAGATTAAGAAAGGCTGAAAACAATAAATACTTGGTGAGACTTAACAGGAGGTCATCATCAAAGTGGCATATTTCATGCTACAAACATTTGCTTGAATCTTCAAAAAGTGCCACTAGAAATGATAATTCTCTCGTGTGCTATAATTGTGGAATCCATTTTGTTTCTAAGTTAGAGTGTTGACCTTGGCACAAGGCTATAAAACTTCCAGTCTTTTCCTCTGATTGACTGATCAGATTATTCCACCATTTTGATTGCATCATCTCATGTCCTTGGCTACCACCACTGACCAAAAAAATTGTGGACACCATACACAGAGCTCTATGGTGGAATGTTGAAGGTAAGGTGTGTGATTGTTTGGCAAGAAAATGTTATCATTGTTTATCGTTTATCGATGACTTCAGGAATGTCAAGATTGCATACAAAATGCGAAAAAATCCCACACCCACCTTCAACATTCCACCATAGAGCTCCGTGTATGGATGACCACAATTTTTTTGGTCAGCGGTGGTAGCCGTGATAGCCATGAGATGATGCAATCAAAGTGGCGGAAAAAATCTGATCGGAATTGCCGATCAGAGGAAACACCGGAAGTTTTGTAGCCTTGTGCCGAGGTCCCCACTCTAACTTATAAACAAAAATTAATGATAGCACATGGGAGAATTAACATTTCTAGTGGCACTTTTTGAAGATTAAGGCAAATGGTTGTTGCATGAAATGCCACTTTGATGATGACCTCTTAAGTTGTACCAGTTATTTACTGTTTTCATCCTTTCTTAATCTAGTCAAGGGGTCCAAAAGGGGGTCCAAAAGGGGGTCCAGAAGGGGGTCCAGAAGGAGGGGTCCACATTTTGTACCGTCCCTCAAAAATGTGTCTTTCGAACTATAAAATAATCTTTTGGTATGGGTCTTACAGTCTTTCTTAGGTCATTCCTGAAACTATGACCAAAATGGACAGTAATTTGTTTTCAAGGTCCTAGGAAGGCTTGCAGGGAGGGTAGAGTTCTGACAATTGTGTGGTCTCTTATTTAAAAACTTTCACCCTTATTTTTCCTGTCACTTACAATTATAATACATTAAATCACAAATATTCAAATTATAGAATGTCCATCTTAGAGAATAAATTTTATGTTCAAAGAAAGCTACCAGTATAGTTTTAAAATAACTTTTAGAAGAAGAAATATTATTGTAAGTTGTGGTTTTAAGGACTGTGTCTTTCTCCTCATGCAGGATTGTCAGTGAGGTATTAGCTCAGAACTCAGTACCTGGAGCTGTTTGCTCCCTTGTCTGTGGTGGAGCAGACATTGGGTAAGAAATACTGGATGATCTCATATTTTTTTCCTTCATTTGTTGTTGAAATGTCTGCCAAAAGGAATGGAAAAATGTAGTTCTGTTGTTGAATAAAACGTTTCTTTTATTTCAGGCAAGCTATGGCAGAGGATGAGAGAGTAGATTTGGTGTCTTTCACAGGAAGTACACAGGTAGAAGGTTTACGTATTGTGTCACCTTACTTGATGTCTGTTATTAGAGAGGTAATGTATATGGCATTCTAGCAAATGAAATGGTCAAAGCTACAAATTCTTCAATAATCTTTTACTTGATATTTTTGCATAATGAGTTAGTATTGAACTATATTTTTTTAAGTATCTACTCAAAAGTGAATGCTAATCATTCTTTCATTTTTGGCAGTATTTCTTTCATTGGCTGAACCAAGGCAGTCTGTTGAAGTTGGATAATTGCATGCCCTAGACATTCTTAATGACTGTTTAATTAATGTAAAGGAAATCATTAGGTGTGACACAAACTTTTTTCTTTCCAAGGTTGGGCAGAAGGTTGGCACAACTGTGCAAAACAGATTTGGTAAGTTTTAGGCATCATTGTTTGTATCATTTACCTGTTAAGGGTAGATTGTGCAGCACTACTGATTACAACAAAATAATCTTAATTTCACTCATTTCCAGCGGGTTAGTTTTGGGAATACATGTGCACAATTCATACCATGTAATTGCTAAGTAACATTTTTTTAATTATCTATTTCTAGTAACTAGCTCATCTTTCAAACCGGCAGTCTAAATCCCACAGGTATCAACGAGCGCTTTTCATTCCACTAATTTATTCATGTTTTTCTCGTTGCCATGTTCCCACCAATCACATAGCTCCATTTTCTGCCTTTAAAAGCACACACAACCCACAATTCCTCTGTTCACTCCGACAAAGGGCTAGCGCTCGAAACGTCAGCTTTTTTAATCGTAACGGTGGCCAAATTGCCATTTCAACTTTGTTGATATATTTAAATTATTTCGTTACCCCCACTGACGCAGCCCCAAACAGTTTATTTAGAAACTATCATCCTTTATTTCTAGTAACATTGTGTTTTAATTATTTTTGTTTCTCAGGGAGAAAAATATTGGAACTTGGGGGAAACAATGCCATTATTGGTAAGTTCATTGTTAGAGGTTAACTGACATTAAAGGTCTATTTGTCAGCTAGATACTTACAATTTTTATTTTCTTAACATTCATCTTAATTTAATTATTGCTTTGTTGCTTTTTTTTTCATTTTTTTTTTTAATTGAAAAGGGATAATCTTTTGAAAAGTTCTGGTTAATAATTACTACTACGAGGGTCTGAATGGGTTTAACTGTTAGCCTTAAAAACAGCAAAAAAAAATAGCCATTAAGCATAAAAAATTGACAAATTTTAACTGTTAGTCATAAAAAATGTTAACTGTAAAAATTATTTTTTTTAAATACAATCAATAGGAATTAACTTTTAGCTGGAATTAAGCCATCACCCCATTGACATCCTCAATTATTTGTTGAGGAAGCCAAAAAAAAAAAACAAAAAAACAAAAAAAACCACGAAAATTTTTCATATAATTTCTAGGATGAGAGTATAACCTTGTACCCCAGATTAATTTTAAATCCTGTCTTTTTTTCCTTCCAGTAATGGATGATGCAGACTTAAACCTTGCCATTCCTTCAGTTTTGTTTGCATCAGTGGGTACTGCTGGGCAGAGGTGTACCACAACAAGAAGACTGGTTTGTGACAATGATTTGTGACCATATTTTTTCATTAATTAGAATTAAATATTATATCTCAGACAGTTGCTCTGAAGGAGGCCTGAATTAAAATTGTGGGTTAAATGTTCGGTCACAAATCACCATCAAGGCTTTGAAGCTTGTATGTAAATGCAAGTTTTTCATGATAAAGGCTTTGACAGCAACAAAAAGCATATGACTTTGAAATTTATGAAAAAAGTAGCATCGTGAGAATTATATAAAGACTGTACCTGAATGTCTGTCAGTACCCTGGCCCCAGAGGTTCTCTTCTCCCTACCGGAGTGCTAGAATTTGGTGCGAAGCGCCGACCAACGAGCTGCAGAGCAGCGAGCGGAGAGAACCTCTGGTCAGGACCATCGAGAATCTCACTTTCGTGCCACCAAGCTTCGGGTGACAGCCATCAATCACGCCCCTTTCTGACAACCAATCAGAGTAAAGTACTAAAATACCTCTGGGGGTAAAATACCTCTTATTGGTTGTCGGAAAGGGGTGTGATTGATGGCTGTCACCCGAAGCTTGGTGGCATGAAAGTGAGATTCTTGACAGTCCTGACCAGAGGTTCTCTCCGCTCGCTGCTTTGCAACTCGTTGGTCGGCGCTTCGTGCCGAATTCTCGTACTCTGGTAGAGAGAAGAGAACCTCTGGGACCAGGGTAGTCTGTCAGTTGAGTACATGGTGATATGTTTATAGTGTACTAAATTTGAAATATCTTCATGATTTCTTCCTTGAATCCTTTGGGCTTCTAAAATGAGGTAGCTCAATCATAAGAATGGCTTTTTCTAGATAGAGACAGCAAGGAGATGTAAGTTTTGTCAAGTACTATCAATGATGAAAATAATTGTATCTCTTTATTGATTTTAGACAGTACATGAAGATATTCATGATGATGTTGTAGAGCGTTTAAAGAAGGCCTATGCTCAAGTCAGAATTGGTGATCCTCTTGAAGGTTAGTGTTTTGACAAATTTTACTCTGTTGGGAGTCTGATCTGGATGTTTGCAGAAACACAACAGAGCGATTAGAATAAAGGAACTCTGATTTTACTATTACTAAGTACCTTTTAATTTAGTTAATAAGTATTATTCCTAAGTTAAATTGTGCTATAGAAAAGAAAAGATAACATACTTACTAGTTAATTTATAGTTGGTCGGGAATTATATTAATGCACTCCCACCAGATACTTGAGAGTAAAAAATAGCGGGAAGCAGATGACAAATTAAAAGTCCATTGTCTGTCATTTTCTGAAAATGTCATGTTTGATCACTGAGTAATGAAGAGAGCTATTCAATGATCAGAAAGTGGTTCAGATGGCAACCTACACTTACAGATTAACCTTACAGATAAACCTTAACAGGTAATTGTAGGTTGCTATTTTGATATACACTCTTAGTCTGCTCAAGGCCAGTCAAGGGCTAATTTCCTTGTGGTGGCCATCAGTTGTTATTTTCTTAGAGCGAGACTGAATGCTATGTGAGAGGCCATTAGACTAGTATATTACATTCCTATAAGATGCAGTTAGATTTCCAGTATTATCCATTCAGTTTACTAATAAACAGCAAACTTTTCTCCATCACGCAGCGGACACTCTGTATGGTCCAGTTCACTCTGAGATGGCAGTGGATATTTACAAGAAGGCTGTGGATGATGCTCAGAAGCAGGTCTGTTGATATTTGTTGAGTGGCAGAGATAGTAGGTTACTATGGGGTTGCCAAGACATTGGGTTTGTCAGAAAATTTAAATAACCTTTGATCTTTACTTTGATCCTTATTCAGTAATGACATTATTTATTTACAAATTGTTTACAAGATAATTGGATTCATTGTTATAAATTAAAATTTCATGTGGAACCTCATTCCTAAGGTTTTTCCTTCTTCCATCCCTGTTTCCAAGTGAGTGATGAGATAATTTTTCTAGGTTGGAATTATTTTAAAAATATAGAAAATTTAGGAAGACATTAAAAACATTTTATTTTATTTCGCCATGCACCGTGAAGAGTTGAATTGCCTTGAGGAATCTAACTTCAGACCTTTGGATTCCCACGGCAATTTTACATCACAAATAACTTGCTGGTGAGGATTGTGAAAGTCATTACATGGTTTATTTTTAAACACACAACAATTAGCAAGGATCGGCAATTTTGTGGTTGTTGTGTGGACATCTAGACTGGGAAGGATGATTAATTTTTAACCAATTAAAACTAGTTTTGAAAAAATAGGATTTAAAGTGCACCTAAACCCAAAAATTGTTTTTTGCTTAACGAAATAAGCATATTTTTGGGAGTATTTCTGGGCAAAAATTTTTTTATTTGCTCAAAATCTTCAATTTTCTGCGCCCAGTCAAAATACGAAAAATCGGCCGCCATCTTGCCCCACGACCGAGTTTAAAGAGGAATGGCTCTAGCGGGTAATGTGACGTCAAATTGAGAACACGAAAGTCTGCATTTCACACATTTTCACTTGTTTGGGAAGGTTGTAGTCGATATTGTCCGAAAATATGCCGACTAAGTGTGTTGTAGAAGGATGTAGCAACGTGCGAAATTTGCAAGAGAGTATCGCGCTTGATACATTCCTCATACAACACACCTAGTCGGCATATTTCGGACAATATCGAAGACAACCTTCCCAAACAAGTGAAATTGTGTGAAATGCAGACTTTCATGTTCTCGATTTGACGTCACATTACCCGCTAGAGCCATTCCTCTTTAAACTCGGTCGTGGGGCAAGATGGCGGCCGATTTTCCGTATTTTGACTGGGCACAGAAAATTAAACATTTGAGCAAATAAAAAAATTTTTGCACAGAAATACTCCAAAAAATAAGCTTATTTCGTTAAGCGAAAAAAAAATTTGGGGTTTAGGTGCACTTTAAATAGAAGAGGTGACTTCTTTTACAATTTTCTATCTTTGTGCAGGGAGGAAAGATTGTGCATGGTGGAAAGGTAAGAATGGTTACTTTTGGCTAATTGTTAATGAACATTCATGTTGAGCAATATCTGTTATCTAAGAGACTTGGGAACCATTGCAAATATAAGCTGAAATTATATCTTTCATCTAATCAACACAGTAACAGCTGCTTGAGTTGCATTAAAATCCTGGTTTCATAATTATTATTTATACCAGTATCTAATCATAGGTCAGAAGGATTTATTTAGATTGGTCAATAAGGATTATTTTGTGTTGTGTACTGGCAAATGTAATTTTTTTTGCTATAAAAGTGTTGGTACATTCAGTTAAAAACTACATTATTTTAAATGCATTTTAAATTTGCTTATTTACTCATTCAGGTGTTAGAAAAGCCTGGTTTTTATGTGGAGCCCACAATTGTGACTGGTTTGGCCCATGATGCTGAGATAGTACAAAGGGAATCTTTTGTTCCTGTTCTGTATGTTGTCAAGTGCAAGGTACAGGATCATGTACCAAATTGTAATTACACCTTCAACGGTTGATTTGCAGTTTAGTAATTTTAGTTTCTTCTCAGTCAAAATACTGAGAAGCATCTCGTGAATGGTTAGTAATAAGCATTTAATTTCATTTTTCAGAGCTTTGAAGAGGCTGTTGGGTATAACAATGAAGTTAAGCAAGGCCTGTCCAGTAGTATTTTCACAAAAGACATTGGAAAGGTGTTCAACTGGATGGGGTAACTATTAATTAAAACTACATTAAATTTATCGTAATTACAGTACTGTAGTGAAGTTCAAAGTACCTGTGTGTATTTAAGTATGATCATACTGAAAAATTTTTCCAGGTTGAAGGATAAACTTGTTATAGGGCTTAAAAACTCATTTCTTTTCTTCCTTCCCCCCTCAGCAAATTTTTAATAGAATTTAAAAATTATATTATAATTAATTATATATAAATTTAAATCCCAGAAGTGATAAACCTGTAAATTCTCCCCATAATATCCATACAATATCCAGCAACAGGTATTGAGAAATACTCAAACTTATCAGGTAGAAGTTGTGATCTTGATCTAACACCAAAAGCTCATCACTAATTTACAACGAAATAATTTGTAGTAACTTGAGGGGAGAATTAATTAACAATTAAATCTTGGGGGTCAATTTGAATAGTTTATCAACTTAAGCCAATTTTAGCTTCAAAGAATTATGAAACCTCTGATATTATTGTGACCACTTGGGGAATCCTTAGCCAGTACTAACTGTTAATTTTGGTTAATACACACTCCCTTCTTGTGCTGACTCATGAGATATCACATTGAACACTTGAAAAGAGATTCTAGGTGTACCTGTGTATTTACTAATTATTGTATTAGCCCACATCAAATTAAACCTCAAAAAGAAACTTTTATTTGCTGCCAATTTCTCCAGGCCCTTAGGTTCAGACTGTGGCATCGTCAATGTTAATATTCCTACAAGTGGAGCAGAGATTGGAGGTGCATTTGGTAAGTATGATGGATGTGGTCATCAGAAGATCATGTTTTGCTTGAAAGGTTGCTGATTAAGAATGTGCTAATGTGCTGAATTGTCCAATAATGGACCCTGGTAGCAAGTTTCAGCCCAAAAGAGATAATTACCTATTTGAGGAGGTTGAACATTCAGCTCACAAGTGGCTGCAGGAGATCTGTTAGCCCAGATACACATGTGGTTAGGTGTTGTTTGAAGTGTGGATCAGGGTCCCTGTGAGGTGTTTTTGGATGATACTTTATCATCTGGCAGTACCTTTCTCTCTTTAAATAGGTACTAACTGGAAACTGTCAAGGTAACTTGACGAAATGCAGAGGGGTAACTTGTACTGGACTAGCCTCCCATTTTGGAGGAGTTTGACTTAATATCCAGTAGTCCTTCTTCCTTCATTCTACAGAAACCACATTCCTTGGCAGCCATGTTAGTCATTCTGTTATCATGGAGTGACATTTTTTTTACTTAAAAAAAAGTGTCTACCTAAGGAGGGTTTCTTTATGGGAGTTTTAAACCTTTTGTGCAGCAATATATATTTTAGAGTGGAGGTACACTATTATTCTTTGGGTACCATTTAAATATTTATGTTAATTGACAGGTGGTGAGAAACACACTGGAGGAGGCCGTGAATCTGGAAGTGATGCTTGGAAAGCATACATGAGGAGGTCAACATGGTAAATTAATTACTTATCATTTTTTAAAATTTCAAGCAAGCTTATGTTTGAGAGAGAGGTAAAATTAATTTACCTTGTCATAAGGGTGGAGCAAAAAAAAAATAGAACCCCCTTGAAGAACTGGAGCCCAGATTTAGAATTTTGTATTCAAAATTTGGTGCTCTTTCAGCAAGCTGGTATACAGAAAACTTGATGGTTAAAGCTAAGCTGTGTGTAAGGTAAATACCTGACAAGTGTTCTTCATACTGCTGAGATAGGCAGTATGATTGCAGAAGGTCCTAACTAAGAGATGGTAGATTTTGAGTTGGGTAATTGACTAAAGAAAGATTGCATTTGCCTTGATACAGGTATCCATTAAAAGTACTAAACAAAAAATCCCCTTTTTCCCTTTCTCAGTACAATTAACTTCAGCAAAGAGCTTCCTCTTGCACAAGGTATCAAGTTTGGTTAATGATTGCAGCTGTAGCTTAAAAAGATGTGTCCAAGGAAACCAACAACAAATAATTGGACTAAAAAGACCAAGACAGGTTCACACAGTTGGTCAGGAGCATGGAAAAAAGAACTTGTTAGGGTGACTAAAATGTAATTAACCTAGTAATTACATGTAGTACTATGTTACAATCACTACTTAAAGGAAATATTTAAACATTTTAAATTAAAGGTTGTATTCAAGTACTGAAAGTGCAGGTTTAGGAAGAACTGGTCTCAGATGTTCAAAGGGTGCCAGATGATACTATCCACATGATAGCATCATCTGAAAGAGTTGAGATCTGATCAAAGAAACTTGAATAAGCCTATTGTACCAACAGTAGTGCCATTTGTTAGTAATTAAAAGTACAATGTTTGAGTGAAATAATTGCAGGGCATGTGACTGCGTAATATTTCCTTGTTTTAAAATTATTTCCTGAACTTTGCTGAACTTAAAGTTTGAACCATCGTGGACCTGTCAAAAGTTAGTCAGTGATTTTGATAAAATGTTGACTTTTGTTGAGTGAAAGAGTACTTAGCACATTTTACTTAATGTCAAGTTTTTCCATGACAATAAAATTCAACACACTTGAACTGTCCAACTTTGATTTTTCTTCAAAGTAAAGAACTGTAAATATTGAACAAAGATAAGTTGACACATTTCATGCCCTAGCTGCTGTACAATGATAGCATTTTCAGTCATGTTCAGCAAATATTCCTCTACTTCTTTGAACAGATTCGAGGGATAATAAATATATCTTATTAACCAAGCACGAGGGCTGTACTGGGAGAATATCGGCCCGAGGTCTTGTCAGTACGGACCAAGCGCAGCGAGGTCCATACAAAATAGACTGAGGACCAATATTCTTCCAGTACTGCCCCGAGCAAGCTTGGTTAATAAGAGATTTATTATACGACTGAACTTCAAAAGGACACAAGTGCGGTATCATTCGGGACCATTCAGGACAGTGTCCGGTCCAATACTTAGAGAATATTGGACCGGCAATAGAGCATTTTGATTGGTTGATTTTAGTTATTGGCCCTCTGACTGCCCAAGTCGTGTAATAATTGACTTTTAATACCCGTTACTATGGCTCTCTTTATGTAAGCTGTGTTCAGTAAACACACTAAGTATGTGTGCTGTGCCAAAAACAGAAAAAAACAGATGGTAACAGTTGAAAAACAGTACTGTTTTCGAGCTATGAACCAACCATTGCATATATAGATCTAGATCTGTATTTAACTCTGCCTTGGAAGTTTCCAATTAAATTAAACTGTGATTGTCACAGTAAAACCAAAATGATGTTTACATCTCACAATTTAATCAACAGCAGGTTTAATCTTGAGCTGGAGTGATAGGCTTGTTTAAATCCAAACTTGTAGCACTTCTGAGACTCTGAGAGGCATGTTGTAGCTGGTGAGCTACCTCAGCAGTTGCTTTGTGACATTCTTTGTCTAACATGCTCGCCAGTACATCCAAAAGGCCCAAGTAACTATAACACAAGGCCGCACGGCGTAGTCTGTTTAGTTCCTGAAAAAGTGACGAAGAAGGAAATTGAAAAAGTATGTAGATATGCTGTAAACTCCTGCCAAGTGGATGTGACATCATTGTTTTGGGAATATTTTCCTGCACTACAAAATTGTGGGGACAGATAGTTTAACAGAGGAAACCTGGTGTATTCCCTTGCACCAGTTGTTGATAACTTAGCAATGGAAATTATTTTGCAGTTTTGATTTATAACCTCAGGACTCTTACAGTAATCACCCAAATGAATATTTTATCAGATTCATCAATACTTTCACTATAACAATTAACATTTTTCAGATTGGTGACATGCAGCCAATTTTTGAAGAAAATGTATGGAACAAAATCCCAATCCAATGGTCCACAGAATTTATGATATCTCTACTGTGTCAACTATCAAAAACTAACAGCCCAAATGTTAAATTTTTATCTCACCTTATAAAATTGTCCCTGCTTTTCAGGAAGTCTCTTGGCATAGCGTAACAGCTTTTGGACATCAGACTGAAAACATAAACAAAAGAATGATTATTGCCAAGGCTGATGATCACTTGGGAAAATCCTTAACAATTGAATATTCTGCAGAGAAGCTTATTATATCCTTGATTTTACTCATATTTTAATAAATATTTTTGGATCTCTCCCAGATTCCTAGATATTAAATTGGTGGTACTACATCAAGTAATCGGGGGATTTAAATTTTTTATAGTCAGTGACCCACGCAAAAATCAAGAACACCAGTAATGTGGAAATGCTCCTGATTACTCAGATTTACCTCCCATCATCCCATATTACAGACCTCCATGCATATGTTGACTGACAGATAGAAAACAGTTCAATCCCTATACACCGAATGCAAACTTGGCGTCCAATGTGAATTGCCATTGTTCTGGACTGACTAGCTGCGTCTTCACGTGGAAATACAAAAGGATTATTACATGTATGAGAGGCTAGTCAGTCCAGAACAATAGCAACTCAAATTGGACCCCATATTTGCATTCAGTGTATTGATGTAATCGGGTTGTCTTATTCAAATTTTCTTCACTGACTGAGCCATCTACTGCCACATCTTTCATACCTGTAGTCCACTGGGCTTGATCCACACAACATTGGCTTGTGAATTGTAGCTTCTCCTTTGACTTGGCAAAACTGGGAAAGGTGTTGTCTCAGATTCATCATTGTCAGAAGCCTGATATGGATTGGCGTCAAGTTCTGCAGCTGGACCAAGTTTCTGCATATTGCCTAGCCATGAAATGTTGTTTTCTCCAGGAAAGAATGTTGTGAGAACAAGATTGGACTTCTTTTTGCTGTCTGCCCAAGAATGAAGCATTCCAAACCAGTCAGAGCTGGAGAAGTAGCAAAAATTGATAATTCTAACAAGTACATTCACATAATACCTTCAGTGTGAAGAGTTGATCTACTGATGCAAAGTGTGTTCTTGTATGTGTTCCTCCAAGAGCCTAATTTATGTTACACCAAGTATGAAAAACCATTATTAACATTTCCACTCTGGACATTCCTTGGAGTATGGAAATGTTTGCTATAGAGTAAAACAAATTAGGTCCAATTTACTAAAGATCTTCATCCTCAAAAGAAAGGTAACAAAAGCTAATACATTTTGCAGGAAGTTTGGAAAACAGAAAGAAATTTGCAACAACAAAAAAATTGCACAAAATTACAGAAATTGATTTTTTGAAGTGCCGCAAACAAACAAATTAAAAAAAAAACCTGCAACACCCACAAGTTCAAATCATACTCACTCTAACATGACAATAGCCACCATTTTCTCCACTTTCAAACTTCCATGTAGAAGTACACAGAAGGAGGGAGTTTTACCATCCTCATCAGTGTCTCTAACAGCCTCCTTTCCTCCTTCTTTATCCTTGCTATCTGCAGATGATGTTGGAACTGGAATCACAAGATGACGGGATATGTGTGGTGGACTTCCAGCATCTGCCACATCAAGAAAACCACATATTGACAGCTCATTCGGCATTCTCCTTGTCTTCTCTTGGCCTGTGGTTTTCTTAGATGTCTCAAGTATGCTTGTTAAATCTGGTGCCGGTGACAGTGTTATTTTGGATTGCAAATGCCCACATGACAGAGTTCCCTCATAGCTTATGTAATGAGTTTGAGCAAGACGCATAAAAACATTCTGGATTGACTGGACACTAAGTGGCATGTCAGGCACATAAACACTTCCTCCTGCACCAGTGGAATCACAAAGTCTCTGAAACAGCATCAGATCCCCTCCCAATTCACTTACTGTTGCAATGCATACAACGTGTATTTTACAAGGAAATGGGATGGGAAACGGCGAAGGTTGGTCAGGATTTCCCTTCCTCTTCCCTTCTAAAAGCTCCTTAAGCGATCCCTGACCAGACCCCGTGCGGCCATCTGTGACAAGGATCACCTGACATGGCACAGAGGTGCCCCACTCTTCAATAACATGGCCGACAACACCACTAAAACCATTGTCAAAACTTGTCTTGTCGTAGACATCCACTGTTATACAGCCCTGTTTCAGTGCTTGATAATCTCTGGTAAACGGTACAACAATCTCCCACAGAGAGGAAAATGCCAACAAAGCTGAGAATTCCAACTTAAACTTGCTAGATAAGTAGTCAAAGAAAACGTGAAGTCCGCGGATGGCTAGGTGACGGCGTTCCATTAACTCATCTTCAGGTGTTTGAACACGCCGTAGCATGGAAAGCGAGACATCAAGAAGTACCACTGTTGGCATTTTGAGATTTGTGCGCGAACAGAACTTGTGAAAGGAGGAAGATGCGAGCGCGGTGATTTAACTCGCCCAGACAGCTGCCATATTGAAATCTGTGGGAGACTGGTAATGGGCACCAGACTCCGCCACGCCACCAGATGTGAATTCAGGGGCACGTCATTTGCCGCTCTAACAAATGGTAAACATGACAAACACCACAGCTTACAGCGTAAGTTATGGATGCACGCGGGAGGTTGCTAAGCACGAAAGAAGCGCAAGAGTCGCTCGAGGCGATAGCTGAGAGCGACTCTGGCTTCTTGAGTGCTTAGCAAACCTCCCAAGTGCATCCATAACTCAATAGTGTACGCTGTGGTGTTTACCATTTGTTTTATAACATAACATTGATACATTGTAGCTAAAGAGTTCCCTTTTATTTAACAGATCTTACGTGACCAGAAAAAACAAGCGCGAGTGGAAAAATAGTCTTTGCATTTGCTCACGTCAGCAGCGTACACCCATGAGCAAATGAGGGACGCTAAATTGACCAATCAGAGCGCGCGCTTTACTTTGGTTATGTTATAAAGAAGTTTCGTGTCCACCGATTCTTTTTAACAATTTGCACTTCTTTTAACTCCTTATTAGACCCGATTTCCACTTCTTTCCTGAGTTCAGTTCTCGCCCCTCCTTTCCCTAACAACTGTTATTCAATCTATTTCTCAGACGAAGGGCTAACGCTTGAATCTTCAGCTTTGAATTTCTCGATCTATCCTTGGTTTCTCCGACCGCATCCAAACAGGTTTTGCTACAACTTCCAACAAAGACTCCCAGTGAAACGTGACGTAAAATACGTCACGCGTTACTAGGTAACAGAGCTCATACATATGCACTCACCCCACTTGAGTGGGGTTCGCAGAATTACACACTTTGTCCGTGCTGAAGTCGTCATCTTAAAACTCGGAGTTTTAAGAGACTCTTTGCGGTGGCCAATTTATTTTGGCCAATTTGCGATATCAGCTCAGTTGATTAAACTAATTTATTTTATATTTTGTTTGTTGGCATAGCCGGCTTTTCGATGAAAACAAAGTGGGGCCAACAACTGAATTTTAGTGCGCTTCTTTTCAGAGTTGATGTCTCAAAAATCTCAAACCTCTGACGGCTTAGCCGCTCGTTTTCACAGCTTTGTTGCAGTATGTTTCAAATTCAATACATTAGCACCAGTTCTGCAGTCTGCCTATTTCCCGAGATAGTTTCTATACGGTTATTCTCCTTTTTGTCCTCTCATACTAGGAACTGAATCATACAAAAAATTGTGCCCATCTTTGATTCCCTTGACATATATACATACATAGGTTAATTGACCACTCCCCATAGGGGCTTTTCAGGGCCAACACCCACCCATCCCACCCAGGGGAGGACATCCACCACAAAGTAATCTCGTGCGTGGGAATTAATGTCTCCTACCCCTAACCCTGCAGGAGACGGGGCCTACGGTTTATTCGTCCTTATCCGAGAAGACTAGAATATCTATCCATTTCTTGATTATAGAAAGGTAGCAAATTCTCCTCACTTATTTTAAGACTATGAGTATTGGTCCGGCCGGGGCTCGAACCCTCGACCTCCCGCGCAACACAATTCGGCGCTCTAACCAATATTTAGCTAACCGGGAGACGGTTGACCACAGGTGTTAGTACGTATTTCAGTCTCATTTCCTCTTAAGTTGGTAATAGATAAATAGAAATTCTGACAATTTGATTTCTTATTAATTTTTATTTAATTCACAAATGTAATAGGTTTTAAAAACAGGATAGATTAATTGATGAATAAATGCATGACATATTTGCACTTCATGCCAGGAATCGTTTGAAATATCAGTTCGGTACGTGAGCAGCAAAGAATGACCTTGGAAAAGGAGTATCGCTGGAATGTTGAATGATCGCTATTTCCTGAAATAGTATTTTAAACGCGTAGTAGTCAGAACATGCCAATTGTTTTTGTTCATTTCAAAGTAGTTTTTTATCGAGTTCCTTTGACTTGTTAGTTTCTGCTGCATTATCAGAAGTTTCTGTTAATGGTATTAATAGCAAATACGTATTAACGATAGTAAAACCATTTGAGACACGCTTTCAACAGACCCTCCTCCCACCAGGAACAAGGATGACGTCATGGTCTCTAGGGACAGGTGTTTTAGTGATGTCAGCACTTTAGCAACGCAAAGGACCTGGAACCGAATCTAAAGTTAACCTAGTCGTTAGACTAATACGCGAACATGGAAGGAATCTACGACTGATTTAAATTCAACTCGATCTTACCTTTTATTTAAATTTCTACCTTTGTCTTTAGCGTGAAAAGGTTTCAGATGAACGGGCTTTCGTTTTCGGAGATCTGCTGTCTGTTCTGCTGTCCGCCTTGTCCGGGAAAAATCGCCGCGAAGTTAGCCTTTCTTCCTCCTGAGCCGACATATTCGCTTCAAGATTTGGGCGATGGAACTTTCGGTCTTCATCTCACAGAGAAAGCCGAGTGGCAGTACGGTCAGAAGGAGCTAGACTGTATCGAGGTTTTCACAGCGAAAACAAGCAAAGGGAATCAGATCGGTTGCATGTACGTGAGATGCTCTCCGAACGCTCGCTTCACAGTACTCTTTAGCCACGGCAACGCCGTAGACCTTGGACAAATGTCAAGCTTTTACGTTGGTCTTGGATCGCGGATTAACTGTAATATATTTTCCTACGATTATTCTGGGTACGGTGTTAGTCAAGGAAAGCCCTCGGAGAAGAATCTTTACGCTGATATCGATGCTGCCTGGCAGGCATTACGAACAAGGTACGGAATCAGCCCCGAGAATATAATTGTCTATGGTCAAAGTATAGGCACTGTTCCTACTGTAGATTTGGCTTCAAGATTTGAATGTGCAGGAATCATTCTTCATTCACCGCTTACATCTGGAATGAGAGTAGCTTTTCCCGAGACGAAGAGGACGTGGTGTTTTGACGCATTTCCTAGGTAAGAAGTTTACAAAACTCAGATTATAGAATTAGTATATCTCAAATCGAGACCCGTTGAGCGCTGTAATCAGAAAATCGTTTATTTTTCTTCGGAGCATTTTCTCAAATGACAAATTGAATTGTATGACATTTTGACGCATTTCCTGTTCTAACTAAACTAATACACATTCGATTCTTCTAAGGCTCTTCAAAATGTTTGAAATACTGTCTTCTTCAGATGTCCTTACGTGAGCAGTGTCTTTCTGCTAAAAATATTTCAATTCATGCAATGTACAATGAAAAGTCTCAATCGAAGTGCTTTCCAATCCAACCCGGATTAGTGTATAATGAACATTGCTAAAAAATCACGGAATTTGAGCTTGCACTTCGTCCTTTGCGCTGAACGAAATCATATATTTAGTTGAAGTTGATTATTTTGTCGAGGTTGTAGCCAACACCCGTGGCTTACTTAAAACAAAAAAAACAAATTTTGTTACACTGTCATGCACAAAAGAAAAATGTAAATAAATCAACACTTGGATATAGGCATGGACCCGTTTCTTGTTTGGGAAACTGAAAATCGAGGTTATTGAAATGAAATTAAAGCCAAAGGAGAGGGAAGAGCTAGTTTTTGACACCTCAGGGAAATAAATATAACTTATTGGTTGATTGCTTCAGTTCAACCAATTTGTCTTTACTTGAAACAGGTCTTTTACATTTGAGTAATAACTCATATATCTTTTGAATCAGTGAAACCTTAGGTTTTTTTGGAAGAGAAGGTCAAGGGTGTTGTGAACATCTATATATGTAGGATTATATGATTTCAAAATAATATATTTTTTCGAGATACTGACTCCTACTAACAAGGTTATACAATTTATGCAGCTTTAAGAAATTCAGTCTGAAATCAATCAATGGAAATTGCTATCCATGTAAACCGTTCATAACATAATATATTTCTGAAATTACTTTCTGGAATAAAATATTAGCATGTGAAGTACCCAACACGGAGTTTATTATGGCCGCTCATCTTAGTATGGACCTTGTGCAAAGGAGTTTTAACTTTGTGGATGGTGTGGATGAGAAAAAATTATCCTTAGGCCTACTTAAATGTTCAACATAATCTATGTGTTACAATTTGTTCAATCTTTTGGTTGTCAGATCATGGAGGATTATTGATTGTTTGAAAACAGTTTTAAGATATCAATTACAAAGAAACTGATTTGGCAGTATGTTAGTGTAAACATTATCCATGCTAAATGTGCTTTAGAACTAAACATTGTTTCTCTTATAAAGTTTGAATTGTTAATTGTTGACCATTAAAAAAACAATTTAAGAGTTAGGAAACAGGGAAACAGACTGACCAAACATGATCTATCTTGTCATTGATAGCAGATTTTAACAGTTTTGGATATTGTTATTGCTCATAAATTTTATCATTGTCTTTGTTGCATGGCAATATCATTATTCTCAGCAAACAATGTACAATATTAATGCATTGTACACAATCATGGGAACATGAGAAAGAAGTTGTTTTTGATAAAGCACAAATATCTAAATTTGCAAGAACGATTATTTTAGTTGAGTTAGTTGGGATCAAAATGTAAACAATTTTTGTTATTAAAGCATAGCACAGAGTGAAATTTGTTTGGTAGCAACACTGTTTTGCTCTAAATAATGGTTTAGGCAACTTATTGTAAATCACCAAGTGTGTGCATACCAACCCCTTATTATTTTGGTAAATTAGTTTCTTTTCCTTAAGAGTGGCTCTCTGGAGGTTTCCACTTATTTGTGGTGTGCCCATTGATCAAGTTTTACTTTTCCTTTTGCAGCATTGAAAAGGTCTCCAAAATTGTTTCGCCAGTGTTAGTCATTCATGGAACAGAGGATGAAGTTATAGATTTCTCACATGGATTAGCTATCTACGAGCGATGCCCCCGTACTGTGGAGCCTCTCTGGGTAGAAGGTGCTGGTCATAATGACGTGGAACTCTATGGTCAATATCTGGAGAGGTTGAAACAATTTATACAACATGAACTAGTGACAAACTGACATGTTGAAAGGCAACATTTTTCAAGCACTATACAATGTAGTTGCTATTAGAATACTGTTAGTATTAATAAGTTGTTTAGCTTTTTAATTTGTATCAGTGAATTTGTGTGAACAGGGACATTCTTTGGAAACTGATTGTTGGCATAGACCTTTAAGCCCTAATATCATTTAATGTAACGATTCTTTTATATACATGTGCATGCATGTCTCCAAGAATTGTTAAATAGTGAAATGCATTTTTTGTAACATTATTTTTCATGGTTTGTGACGAAAATTCATAATACATTAATTGTTTGGGCTTCAAAGGTTAATGTTAGTAGTTGGTGTATTTCATCTATAAATAAAAATGTTAACTGTTCACTATAAATCATTAAAATTTTTATTTTAAAGGTAATGAAAGTTGTTCCTTTAATTTGTAAGAATTATTTTTGTAAATGGTCTCCATATTCATTTAAATCTTCACTGTAAAGACAACAGTGTGTTTCATGCAACAGCTATGTAGTGTATTAATTCAATTTTGTTCTTTGGTGGTATAATTTAGAACCAGAAGTTTATCAATATATATTATTTTCCTTCAATTTATCACTGATTCATTCTTGAAACCTTAAGTCCAACGTCATGTATATATAAACCCAGAATTGTTCAATTTCTACAACTAAATAAAGTTTGTTGGAACTTTGTTTTGGCATCAGTCCCACTTGATCATTTCAAGGAATGAAACTACATTTAGTGTAAGTAAGTTTTGATTGTTGTGTAAATGGGTCATAAGTGGAATAAAATTTTGGAAATTACAAATAATTTGCCATATATAGACTTAGTAGTTGTTAACATGTAGTTTAATATTTATAAGGAGCACTATCTATTGAAAGAGGAGAGGGTCAATAACTATCAGTAACTATGATTATTGATTTCTTTTTTAGTTCACAAAGTAATTTGGTATGGATTTTTAAGTCTAAGGTTTTCCTTTGTTTTTTTGGATGTTTGAGATTTGAGTTGGGAGGTAATTCAGAGTGATTGGTTCTTTGTAACAAATGTAAACCATGTTATCATCAATAATGTCCTTATTTCTAAGGAGTTGAGCCAATGATTTTTAAATATCAAATACATTTGTCCCTTGCAAATTGCTGGATATAAAAGTACCACATTTTTTTTAATTTCTTACATTAATGCAGTTTTTTCTTCTGATGGAATAACATCAGCTTCTTATATTCTGAAATGGTTTGCATTGTAGAAGATACTGGTAATCTTTGTGCAATCTGTTACTCTGTAATGAATAATTACAAACCTTGTAAATAGGATATCTTTGTTTTTGAAGCTTGGGAATTCTCTTGCAATAATTCCTTATAAAGTCACTTTTGTCAGCTAGCTACAATCATGTATACAATACAAAATGAATAAAGACTATTTGTGAACATTGGGATGTACATTTGCCATAGGTTGTAATTTTCAGGACTTGAAGAATAAAAAGGCAGCTTCATATCAATTCAATCCCACATGGCAAGCAGGGTTTGCAATAATCTTTCCAGCCCTGAATCTTTTGACACAGATTTACAGACAGCACATCCAACTCTTTCTGACGCAGTTAGAACAACTATTCAGCAGCTCTGTTTTAGGTTGTCAACCTGTAATAAGTGGTGGATTGTCAAAGTCCCCCAAAATTTCCCCCTCCATTACCACAATTTTCTTCCCTATTTGGCAATAGTTGCCCCCATTAATTACGTCCCAACTGCCTCCTTGTTTCGTTTTCCACCTGTATCGAATGGTCACTTAAGGGCTAGTCTCCTTCGCAGCCGTTTTTTTAGGGAATGTCACGCAACGCTCCACCCAAAGAAAAAGCGGAGCGTTGCGTGACATCCCAAAAAACGGTTGCGAAGGAGACTACCTAAGGGCATGATTCAAATAAAACTAAGAATAATCTTCTGAGTAAATTTTAATCTGTATTTACACCCAGAAACAATGTTAGTAATATTTTTGAGCGAGTCCCTACTCTGTGGAACCTGTATTAAGCTGCACTACCAGTTTCTGGAGCTCCTCTTGTACTTTGAAAGGTTACTGTGGGATGTCAATCATTCTTTAGAGGGACTGCCATGCCATCACTATAAGTGGGGTCACTAACACAATTTTACACCATCACATCACCAAACAAGGCCGATTGCTGTTAACTCAGGGTTAAATTTTAATCCAGGTTTCTATATTTTGCTGTTCAAATGCCGTTTTGGAATAATTTTCTCTATTATTTTTAGAGCATTCAGTTATCAAATTGTAAAAAAAAAGCAATAAACTGAATTTGTTCCACAAGCTTTCAGATCTAAAATCAAATTTCACATTAACCCTAGGTTATCTTAACCTGGCTTTGAACAGGTCCATAATTGCACTGTCATGTTCTTGGATCCTACAGTTACTTTTCATAGAATTTTTTCATCTTAAAGGGATTAAGGTAAAAGCTTGAGAAAGACTTTTCCATCCAACTTGCCGAAACTCCCCATCCCAACCCCCAAAGAAACCAAAGAGAATTTGTTCATCCACTGTCCTTCGACTGATTTAGAAGAAATTCAATCGGTCTGATTTTATATTCCTCTTTCTCAACCTTTAAAAGATAGATGGAGAATTACAAGTCTTAAAGAGGTATAACTTAAAATGTCCACGGAAGTTCCATATCTTCGACTGCATGACTTGTTTTGTAACGCAATGATCAACACTAGTCACGCATTTAGTGAAACCATGGTGAGGCAGCAACTCTCGGTATTCTAGAACTTTGCATCAGCCAGACGGAAACAATGGCTGGTCGGAAGAAAGATGGCATTGATGATTTAGCTACATTGTCTGAACTGAATGAGGAGATAATTATCCGTGAACTGCAAGCTAGATACAATCAAGATGTCATCTATGTGCGTATTTTTCCTCTCAAGTACTTGATGGGTTGTTTTTGCAGATCATTTTTTGAATCAGCTGATCAGAGTTATTTTGGGAAAGTTAATGCGCTTAACTTTAAGTTGAATTTACTTCCCTTGTTTATCACTGTCTAATTCTTTCATTTTGTTGAAATTTCACAGACTTACGTCGGCGACATTCTTATCGCACTCAACCCATTCAAGCCTCTGGAAATTTACCACAAAAGTGTAAGGTTGAATATCCCTTGCAAACTAAGGATCGAAAGTCGAAGTTATCATTTATTTAAGGAAATAAGGAAATACACCTGTTCAAGAGTATATCCATTTGCTTCTCTTTATTCGAAATTCGTGTAAGGAAACCCAGTGTAGAACCCAGTCCAGAACCCTGAGAATTTAATCCAGCTCGATCAATATTGCGGCTTTCATAAGCGAGCAGTCATGCAGTATGCAAATAAATTTTATTCCAATTTCTTTGGGTAGAGATAACCCTTAGGTACAAAAGGCTTTCAAATTTTATTTGCAGACTCTGTTTAATTAGCAGAGAAAAAGTAGCAGAAAGTTTAGACAGTTTATGGTGTTAATATTACAGGTAGTTGTTTAAGTCACCTTGTACTGAAATGAATCTGATCAAAACATTCTTCTACTCTCCCCTGGCCCCTCTTCCATTGATTTTCGCTAGAAGTGATCCAGGGATCTGCCAAGTTCTTATAGGTATTAAGTAAACATACATTACTCTGACAGTCAGGTTAACTGCAATTTAATTGTTATCTTCAAAATTTGGATTATTTGCATACTACTTTACAAGTAAGCCGGCCGTTCAACTAGACTGTGCTGGCTGTGCTGACAAATAATGATACCCTTTTTGTTCCTAGTTTCATAGTTCTCAGCTAATGTTACATGAATTTAGGTAAATATTCAATTAGAGTTATTTCATGCCTGAATTTTTAACTTTCAAGTACCTGTGAGGTACTCAAAGATCCCATTGATAAAGATTCTTGGTCTGATCAGGCATACAATCTCCCTGTACATATATCTTATTAACCAAGCGCGAGGGCCGTACTGGGAGAATATCGGCCCGAGGTCTTGACAGTACGGACTGAGGTCCGTACAAAAAAAACCGAGGGCCGATATTCTTCCAGTACAGTCCTGAGCAAGCTTGGTTAATGAGAGATTTATTATACGACTGAAGTTCAAAGGGACACAAGTGCAGTATCATTCAGGACCATTCGGAACAGTGCGCGGACCAATACTGAGAATATTGACCAGCAATGGAGCATTTCGATTGGTTGATTTTAGTTATTGGCCCTCTGACTGCCCAAGTCGTGTAATAAAATCAGTTACTAACATTAACTTGCATGCCTTATTGTCAGACTGCAGAAACATACAAGATGGCACAGAAATCAGCCCAGCCCCCTCATATCTTTGCAATTGCCAACTCCGCCTATCAAGCAATTCTGGGTGTGGGAGGAGCAAGTCCTACAGGCCAGTGCTGTGTAATAAGGTGCCCAAACATTTTCCTATAGAATTAATGTAGTTGTCAGTCTTCTGTGAATTGTTTGATGGAAGGTGTAACATCAGTTGATTAATATGGAGATTGAAGATCTAGACTGTTGATTTGGATGACATTTTCCCTCTGAAAAGAAAAGTAGATTCTGGGTGACCAGATGGGCATTTCCTGCAATTTGGCCATGAAATGGTTTGTATGAATCCAAAATTCCACTATGAAAATTGGTGGTTTAAGTTTCTTCCTTTTTTTTTTTTTTTTGTAGCACTTAATTTTTTTAAGGTCAAAGCAGTGAATCAATAGTAGGAAAGACTGTGCAAAAGCCATGAAAAAGTTCATCTGATCTATTTATTTCCAAATTTCCAGGGCTTATTGAAACTTAAGCCATGTGGAAAAACTTGCATCTAATTAATTTACAATTCAGTAACTTAAAATCCAATAAAATTAATTATTTTGTAGTGGAGAAAGTGGAGCAGGGAAAACAGAATCAGCAAAACTGCTAATAAGTCATCTTGTTGAATTGTCAAGAGGAACTTCTCAGTTAGAACAACAGATCCTTCAGGTACATTGCACTCGTATTTTATATTGTTTTTAAGGGAGAGTCAAAATTCCTCACAACATAATTCTTCAGAGGAGAGGAGGCATAAATTCAGCTCAGAAATCATTGCAGCTATGATGAGGTTCATTGTTAGGTTCCAACAATTTCTCTTTGTGTTCCTTATTTTTTATTAAACCATAGGTGAATCCACTGCTAGAAGCCTTTGGCAACGCTCAAACTCTAATGAATGACAACTCAAGCAGATTTGGAAAGTATATCCAGCTAAAATTTCAGCAAGGCATGGGTAAGATAATTGGTATAAAAAAACTGTCAAATGATCAAACAGTTTTAGGTAGACAGGCAGTCACATTGGCAGTCATAGGTAGTCAGCAGTCAGTAAGCCAGTCTGTCACTCCATCCATTAGTTTTTCTGCTGGTCTAACACTTCATCTGTTAATAAACCAATGGGTTTGTTCATGCATCCATCTGTTGGTTATAGTCCTCTAGTTTGTCGTGAGTTAGAAAGTCAGCCCAGTGAGCCAGCCAGACATTAATTAACTGCTGGTATTTTAAAGTCAGTCCATTAGTCAGCTTGCCAGCCTGTCAGAGAGAAAATAACACCATCTGCTGGATAAATCTCTATCAGATAGTCATAGCACAGTTTGTATTGTTTACACCGATATCCACTGGATAGCAATTTATGGTGTTATCCACCTTTTGAACAGGCGGGCATGTACAGGTTAGTCCATCAGTCAGTCCATCAACTAGTTAGTTGGCCAGTCAGTCAATCAGTCAACTAGTAAGTCAAGCAGTCATTTATTTAAGTGGTCAGTCAGTTAGCTTGATGGTAGCCAGTCATGCAGTAATGTTCAGTCATTCAGTAAATCAGTCAATCAGAATAGAACAAAATGGAGGAAGTGAGGTAGGCAAAAATGAAGGGACATAAAACACTGTGAGATAAAATGATATTGTGAGAATACAGTTACGATTATCAATGATTGCGATTTGAAACAAGGACGTTTTTCAGTCATTGGTGCTAAAATTTCTGAATACCTTTTGGAGAAGTCCCGTGTTGTTCGACAAAGCAGAGGAGAGGAGAATTTTCACATCTTCTATTACTTATTCGCCGGGCTTTCAGCTGATGAACATTGCAAATATGGACTGACCAGGCCAGACAAATACCGGTAAGAAATTTTCGACAAATGCCGCGTTTTAGTGTGTCAGATGAAGCACAGGATAACGTTTATTTCGCTGTTGTGCTCATCTTCAGTGAAAAAAAAAAAAGGTTCAAAGAAGCGGTGTTGCCTAGACTTGGGAGACACGATGACACCGAGTCGTTGGGTGATCGTGCTGAACTCCAGGTCTGAATCCGAGCTGTTCCTGCGTCTGCTTGGGAAGGACACACAACACTCTCACGCAACTCTCTCCTTGCCCCTTGGAAGTGCTGGGAGGGTGGTTGGGGATCGGGGGAGGGAAGGGAGGGTAAAAGACAATAGACTGGCATTGCGTTTGTTTAGAATTGCAATATTTTTGTCGGAGGGCAACCGGAATAAATTCTGGAAATTTTTGGAAATAGTTAACGAGTTCTCGAAAGTAACATTTGAATGTAACACCAAGAAAATCGAACCGTTTAAGACCGTTTAAATTAAGAGCACAGAGTCCCAACTGTAGAAGGAAAGGTATTACTATTAGACCCAAATTCGTCATTATATATATATATATATATATATATATATATATATATATATTAAAACTAGTTGATCATAAAAACGGCAAAAAAGGTGTCATTAGTTCGCGATTGAATGACTACTGAAACAGACCATCAACAAAATGTATAACAAGCCTGGGGTTCACTTTTGATATTACATCTGGTTAAGGTTTTACTTTTAAATCGAAAAATAGTTATCTGTGCGATGGAACAGCAAGTCTGAAGAAAGTCACGAAGAACAAAATGATGTTTAATGAGCTTCTCAATGCTATGGATATGGTTGGGTTCCTTGACGAGGTAATCTGCCACGCGTTTTTTGTTCTTTTTTCCTCATCAGTAAGGCACATGTAGAATGCTCTTTTTTAGCCACTCTTACTCTATCAATCTGGCTTTCACTGCCAAGGGTGTGACCACAATTTATTACACGACTCGGGAAGTCAGAGGGCCAATAACTAAAATCAACCAGTCAAAATGCTCTAGTGCCGGTCAATATTCTCTCTGTATTGGACCGGGCACTGTCCCGAATGGTCCCGAATGATACCGCACTTGTGTCCCTTTGAACTTCAGTCGTATAATAAATCTCTTATTAACCAAGCTTTCTCGGGACCGTACTGGAAGAATATCAGCCCTCGGTCTTTTTTGTACGGACCTCGTTGCGCTCGGTCCGTACTGTCAAGACCCCGGGCCGATATTCTCTCAGTACGGCCCTCGCGCTTGGTTAATAAGATATATGTATTTTCTGCTCACAGTATCAATTCATTATAAAGGCAGAAAGGTGATGAGAAGATAGAACTATAACAGCAACGACAGAATATTGGTTGTTTTGTTATCGAAATTCTCAGGGTTGATATTATTTGAAATGTATGGGAAATGGTACAGAGAACTAATATTTCGATCGTGGGAGTACGTGTAAAGGTTACTTCAAACCGCAGTTTGATTAGTTTTAAAGCAAACTGAAGGATTTGGCAAAGGGGAGCTCGATCTTTTAAATGCGATTGGTAGTCGCCTCCAATTTTTTTTACCAATGCCTTTCACCTTGAACATCAAGTAATTTTGTTAGAAATTATTTTTGTGTGTGTGTGTGTGTCGCAAATCATGCTTTTTTTCAGTTATCTTCATCTGAACCGATAGAATCAGCGACCCGTAATGTTTTCCTTTTAGGAGCAAGAGGATATGTTCACAGTTCTTGGTGGTGTTCTGAATATGGGTAACATCGCTTTTGAGATGGATGAAAATGAAGGAGCCATTGTTAAAGACGCACATGGGCCTCTAAGGACAGCTGCGGTCAGTTGAACTTTATCGTACTTGAAACTGCCATAAAATATATACATATATACTAAGCAAAACAAGAATCATTTAACCGTAACAGAGGATTATCTTTTTAAAAATAGCATGTTAGGACATGGATCGACAGAGAGAAACTTGAAAACATTTCGCGAACTTTTTTAAGATGTCCAGCCTGAGGTAACTTCTGTAGGTGTGACGTCTGTAATGATTGGCTTCGTAATACTGTTACCGCTTTTTTATGCCAAGATGTAGTTTTGTATCTTAAGCATCACTCAAAATATTTTCTTGACTTTTATAACCGAGAAAACAGCGGCACGAGTACTTTGGCAGATGTGAGGAGACTCTATCCGAGGACATATCATAACTTTAAAGGGCAATCTGACCTACCCCAACATGTGGCTTCACTGAACCAAAATTAGACCATAGAGTTTCTAAAAGAATTATTATATTCTTCATTGTTTTGTTACGGCAACTCAGTTACCTACTTTTACTCTATTGATATCGCAACAGAAACTTCTAGGTGTTGACACGGAAAAATTGTCAGAAGTGTTGACTTCCACATCAACTACAACCCGGGGCAGTGTTATTAAAAGAAGACTGAAAGACCATCAAGCCATGGGTAAGGGAGAAAGGTCCTCTTATGGTGCGCTTGGAAACGTTTTAGAATTTGGCGAAAGTCGAAGAGAATAGAGCTCAAGCGGATTATTTCATTATTGTTTGGGTTCACTAGATTCTGCACTCACTTCCTTTAGAAAATTGCTTCGATGGGAGAATGAGTCCGTTACTGATACTAAACAGACTAGGAAGTTCTGTTTCCTTTTTTTCCCACTTTTACTCTGTGTAATTGTTTTCTCGTTTTGTAGCATGACCATGTCCGCAAAAACTGATTCCTGTTTTTTGTGGTATTATAGTCATAATATCAGTTTCATCGTCCGATATTTGATCACATTAACAGACGGTTACTGGCCAGCCTCGGTTTCCATCTCTTGATATTCCTAATAAGCTTTGACCCCATTGAATATAAATTAGGTACAAAATCAAACGGGTGTACTCAGTGTTGAATAAAGGCAGGCTGTGACAAATTAAGCAATGTTATTTTGAATTCCATAGATGTTCGAGATGCGACATCGAAAGCGATGTATGGTCGTCTATTTGGCTGGATTGTTAACAAAGTAAACCAGCTTCTAGCTCCGCCAATGAAATCAAGAGGAGAGGACGTAACAGAAATAGGTAACAGAAATAGGCTTGTTTGAAACACATATTACTTATGTTCCTTCTCAAAGACTAATGCGCCCAACAGTGTTTAGTTTCTGATTGTTATAGAACGCTTTTGGACAGTGTCATGCCAATTGCAAAGCCAGAGAAATCTGAACCAATGGCGGATCCAGACCTTGAGTTAAAGGGGGGAGGTGTGAGGGGGGGGGACGGCGCAGTTTTTTGTGTGTGCATACACCTGCCGACTTTTCTTTCTTCTGCGTTTAGTTTTTTTACCCAAAATAAGGCAAAGGCAGGGGGTGGGGGTGAGGGGTGAGGGAGGGATGGGGTTCCTCTCTTAGATCTGTCACTGTGTAAGGCCAATCAGAAGGAACCTTTACAAACTCAAAACAGATATAAGTAGTAGACGGCGTCAAGATCAAGTTAAGAAAAATGCGAGTAATGATTTTTAAGTTAATTGTAAGTTTTGTACTTGATTGGTTCACGTGAGAATGATTAAGTTTTCTGGACCAAACACAGAGCTAAATCAATTTAATAACGGGTTATTTAAAGGCTTTGACTAAAAAAAAATTGTATCATGAACATGTTTTAATAGAGTATATGTTCACCAGCAAGCGTTTTTTGGACGTTTTCTTTTTTCACAATTAGGACGGTTTCTAGGGAGTAAGTCATTATATATGTTTAGTGGATAGCGTTGAAGGCTCGCTCTGATTGGCTAGTCAAACTCCGAATATCCTTTGCTATTTACCTCCGAGCAACTCGGGAAAAAATGGCGTCCCGGTTTGCATCCGTTACAAGCGAAGAAATTACTCAAATTAATTTTTGGTGGTGTATATTATCTCACTGTTTTAGTATATACTAAAACAACTATTCACCTCAGTGTCGGTGGTTAGCGGTGCGGATATTTACCTGGCCGCTTCGCGGCTCGGTAAATATCCACCACTAACCACCCCCACTTCGGTGAATAGTTGTTAATTATTATATGGCTGTGTCTCACAAGGACTGGGAACTAACGAACTCGCGAATTTGATTGGCTGAAATCAATATTGAAAGCGGTGTAGATTTTCCCATCTCGGACCGGCATCTGGATCGGTCTAGAAAAAAAAGGTACAAAGAATATAAAAAATTGGCACATAAGACACAGCCATATAATAAACATCTTATTAACCGAGTTAGGTCGGTCTGTAATGGCGACCTCGGTCAAGATTCTCCCATACTGACCTCCCGCTCGGTTAATAAGAACTAAATATATATATATATTTTTTTGTAACCCGTAGGTATTCTTGACATATTTGGCTTTGAACATTTCGAGAAAAACAGTTTTGAGCAGGCCTGCATTAACTTAGCCAATGAGCAACTCCAGTTCTTCTTCAACCAGGTAAAAAAAGAAATTGTTTTGGAGAAATATTAGAACGGCAATAATGTTCTCTTTCCTGGGAATAATAAGCAACAAAAACAAAACCATATTAGAATACTTTTTGTTCCAGTCTCCCGATAGACAGTGAGGCTAAAAACCACAGAGTGCGGCCCAGAGATTATAATCTCTTGGTGCGGCTTGTCCTTTGATTCTATATTGACGCGAACCTCAGGTCGCACAAACTCCCTCGGCACTAGGGTTTGGATTTAGCTATGGCCAGAATCCGACTCGAAGAAATATAATATTTTCTGTGTGGAAATACAGCAAAGTATTGTAGGGTTGTATTGTCCGTCCGTGTAGGTCAATGGAAACACAGATGTTTTCTATATCTTGAGGAGACGTTAGTAAGGTCTATGCTTCGTAAGGATTTCCTCATTCTATGAAGGGTATTGTCCTTCTGTTTATTTAGCATGGGCTTTCGAGTCGAAGAGTTCACGACTTGAGTATTTCGTTCTGTATTCGATTCCTTTTTGATTGTTTGTCGTTTTGTTTTGTTCTTGTTCTTCTTCCCGTTGTTTTTCTTTTTCTTGTTCTACCACTCCTTTTCCTTTTCTTTCTTTTCCTACTTGTTTGTTTGCTTTTTTTTATTTTTTAAAGCGGCTCGCATTATGATTAGAAACCGCGTAAGCTCTGGCACTTGTACTGTCGACCATACTTCACGCTCTGAAATTTTGCTTGTATTCGTTGTTTGGTATAGCACATTTTCTTGTGGGAACAGGAAGAGTACAAAAAGGAAGGAATTGACTGGACGAGCGTCACATTCGCGGACAACAAACCTGTCCTGGTACGTGAGTGTAACGTTTTCCATTTGCTTCCAAGTTGGTCTTCAACCAGAATTTTGGGACTGGCATTTTCTACACCCCTGATTAGGTTTAGTCTTGTTCGAAATGACTTTAATATCCCAGGTGGGGCTGAAAATCGTATTTTTAGGCTGAAAAAGGGTTGGGAAATTATCTTTTGTAATAGGAACAAAGACACATGCTTAAGCTGTTTAGCTGCACTGTTAGGGTGATACTAAACTGGATTAACTACGACAAGGGCTAAGAAAATCATCATGCGATTTCTCTGAGAGAAGAACTTTAAAAAAGTTAGGTGACGATTTTGTCCAAAGACGAGAAAATTGTGTTTTTTCGATCCACAGGATTTGTTTCTCAACAGACCAATCGGTGTCCTGGCGCTGTTAGACGAGGAGAGTCATTTTCCGCAGGTTTGTGAATGCTTCGCTGTTTAAGCTTGTGCACAGAAAGAAAACTTAGTAAGACAGATATTTCCAGTTCTAAATCATTAGCCTATTCGCAAGAATTTTCACAACGCTGTGAGAGTTGTTTCTTATGAAAGAATAAGTATTCTATGTACTTTTTAGGGAATCCAGTTACCAAATTCAAAGCGAAGCTTTAGCTCATATGTATTTCATTCCACTAATTTATTCGTGTTTTTCTCGTTACCATGTTCCCACCAATAACGTAGCTCCATTTTCTGCTTTTAAAAGCACACACAACCCACAATTCCCCAATTCGCTCCGACGAAGGGCTAACGCTAGAAACGTCAGCTTTTATAATCGTAACGGTGGCCAATTTACCATTTCAACTTTGTTGATATATTTAAATTATTTCGTTACCCCCACCGACGCAGCCCCAAACAGTTTCTTTAGAAACTATCAGCCTTTATTCATTTGTATTGTATCAAGTTTCTGTTGTTCTCGTCACGCAATACTTACCTTCTATATCGGTACCACAACCACCTATTTAAGATAGGAGTCGGCAGAGGCGTCTTATATGAAGTAGTAGGAAATCAGTTGCACATTTGCTCCGCTGTCTTTTGCTTTGCCGACACTGTTTCTTTTGCTTTGCCGACACTGTTTCTTTTGCTTTGCCGACACTGTTTCTTTTGCTTTGCCGACACTGTTTCTCGTAGAGCACCGACCAATCATTTGTGGAGAAATTAAGGCAAAACTGTGGGAAAAGTAGCGTTTTTATCAAGTCAAGGCAGTCAAACACGAACCTGTTCGGGATCTGTCACTATGCTGGAAAGGTGAGTGCTGATACGAAACGATATCTTTCTCTGTTTTCTCATCTCTTTATCAGGAACATATTTACGCTTTCAGAGATTAGAATGTGGGAAACTCATACTCATTACGTTACGTTACATTGCGAGGCATGAATAACGCCCCACTTTACTTTTTTCTCTCTCTCTTTTTCGCGTAAAACAAAGGTAGTCGAAAAATGACACATAGAAGCCAGGGGGAAACCGTGACTGGAAGAGGATAGCCTGCGAGCAAACCTTCGTTTTTAGCGCCTCGTCAAGAGGAAGCTCGGGAAGTTATGAGGCTTTGAACCGTGATTACGAGTCGGCGAAAGGTCTGGGAGGGGTCTAGCACTGATTATTCGAACCCGACCCCGGCAAACCTCTCCCTGAATCGTCTAAATTCTTGCCGCGGACGGAGGAACGCGCGTCCTGCAGCGTCAATCGTGAAAACCTGCTCGCTAGTTCAGAAGTGGAAGGTGGAAGGAAAATTTGACTCTGTGGACAGAGCTAAATAACGAAATCATACGTCAAAGGGTATACGGTCAAAAATTAGCGCATCCGCATACATTAATCAGCTCTTTCGACTCTGTGTTGATTTTCTTAGGTTGAATATGACGCTACAGGTTTTCTTGAGAAAAATCGTGACACTCTCCCACCAGGTGTTGTGGATATGCTGCGAAGAAGTGATAACAGTTTGATTGCCACTATCTTTTCTGGTACGATTAGCCACAGTATTTCCTACAATATCTCAACCAGTTATCAACTGGAAATCAGTTTTGCAGGAAATAATTAAAAATTGATAGCAATTTGTTTAATCCCATGTTAGGTTAGGCTTTGCCCAGGGTTTTTACTTTTCCTCACGAAATGTTTACAAATATGAAAGACTCTGTGAAGGTACACCCGTATTATTGTGCGAAATTTTTCCCGCGGGAACGCTCATGGTTTTATTCTGGCAGTGTTTCTTATTTTTCCGCGAGGTGAATGTTATTTTGCTAAGCAGGTTAACTATAATCTTTTTCGTTGTCGCACATGCATCCAGTTTCCTCTTTAAATCAGGGAAATACACCCCAGTATATTACTTTTAAGTCGTTGGTTACCGCTTTAATTAAACCGGTTTAACAATCAAGCTTGCTAAGCTGTACGGTTAATCGCATCTTACTTTTACATAGAGCCCTTTTAGACTGAATACAAAACCAAAACAATTTGCAAAGGCGAGAAGAAAGGAAAGTTCCCTGAAGAGAAAATGAGATATCAAAATAAAGGAAAACAAACTGCCTAAAGCGCGGCAAAACGCGGCCGACCAAGTGTGATTGGTTTTAGTTTTGCATCTGATTGGTTTAGAGAGTGGCGCCAGTTTTCTGGATCAATCACAATGCGAGGTAGAGAAAAACCGATGCAGTCTCTTATTACTTTCGACACTCATTTGAAGGTTGCTCTCATGTGAATCTGTTGTCCTATTTCAGGTACCATCACTCGAACTGGTACATTGGCTCTACAAGGACGAGTAAGCAAAGGAAATGTGGTCAGAAGAACTAAGGTATGACTAGGGATAGGTTACGACGCTCAGTAAAAAATTGGTTTGCAATTAATGTTCATAGCTGAGGAAGGAAAAATTCTCAGGGCAAGTGGCTTAGCAACAAAACGTCATCTTAATGCAAAATACTCCGAGCTCATGATTTGCTAATTTACCCGAGTAAGATTTTCGTTGCACAAGTTCAAAACGTTACGACTAGATCTACGACTAGGGCTGCTAGCAAGCTACCTGTAGGATCACGATGGCTTGCAGATACAGAGAAAGTGTACATCAAAATTTCCACGATTCCTCAACAGCTCTGTAGTAAATTATAACGATGTTTAATGACTTTTTTCTTTTTCAGCGACTAAGTAAAGCTCGCCAGGGAATGCCAGCCACCAAAAAGCCGACAGTTGGCGCACAGTTCAAGGTAAAATTCAGAGTCTTTTTTTTTAGATTAGAAACTGTCAGCTGTTACAAGGTAATTTTGGTTTTATCAGCTAAGTTGATAAAGTAAATTAGCCTCCCTAAAGAGTTTTAAAGCTGACGTTTCGAGCGTTAGCCTTTGATCATTCGCTTTGACCAAGGGTTAACGCTCGAAACGCCAGCCTAAAAACTCTTTAATAATTTGGATATATCAACAAAGTTGAAATGGTAAATTGGTCACCCTAACGATTACAAAAGCCTAAAAAAGGATTTTTAGTCTTTTTCGCTCCGACGAAGGGCTGACGCTCGAAACGTCAGCTTTTGTAATCGTTACGGTGGCCAATTTACCATTTCAACTTTGTTGATATATCCAAATTATTTCGTCACCCCCACCGACGCAGCCCCAAACAGTTTCTTTCGAAACTATCAGCCCTTAAAAACTCTTTAAGGTGGTTCATTTGCATTATCAGCTTAGTTGATAAAACAAAAACCAATTCATTGAACTCCTCCACCGACGCAACCCCACAATTTCTTTAGAAACTCACCCCCTTTATTCAACTGTAAAAAAGGTCTGGCAAGGGTACGTAGGGGTCCGGAACCCCCGCCCCCCCCCCGTCGTTTTTTCAACGCACGGTTTCAACTGAACTTGAACCGTGATCTCGCTTGGCACAGAGTATTACTTGAAGCAATATCTGAGAATCGATATTTTGTGTCAAATTTTCTTCTCAATGGAAGACGTCTTTAGGAATCCTCATGGAAAGAATGACAGCTGCCAATCCACAATTCATCAGGTGCATCAAGCCAAACCATGAAAAGGTACCAACCTCACCATCAGCACTTGTTACTCACTTTAAGCACAACAAAACCCAGTTGATTTTAACAATCTCGCCTCGAGTATTACCAAGTTTAAATAATTATTTTGTCCCTTTTTGTTGCAGATTTCGGACAGTTTTGACCTAAAATACGTCAGAGAGCAGGTAAAGATGGTTAGGTGTTGTTTTACGTGAGTGGGGCAACTCATCAAACAAAACAAACCAAAGTCCATAAGGAGTTTTGAAGCCGACGTTTCAAGCGTTAGCCCTGCGCTCTGACGAAGGGCTAACACTCGAAAGGTCAGCTTTGAAACTCTTTACAGTGTCTAATGTACATTATCAACTCAGTTGATAAAACCAAAACTACATTGTTACTACCACCGACGCAGCACCACAGTTTCTTTAGAAACTTACCCCCTTTAATCAAAGCTCAAGGATTACTTTGTTTCAAATTTACGAGATTGTTGTGCATGGAAATTTATTTCTATTTGCCTTAAAATTTTTCTTGTTGTTTAGCTGGCTTACACGGGAGTGCTTGAAACAACGCGTATCAGAAGGGAAGGATTTGCTCTGAGGATCTCTTTTGCTGACTTCATCGACAGGTAAGCTCCATGAGAAGTAGGGGGAAGTTTATTTACGCAGTTTTTCGATGTTTATAATTCGATTTTAGATATTTAGATTAGTTTATTAATTGTTATTAAATCTTTAACTCCGAACATTGTATCTCTAGTGTTCTGATAGGTTCACTTTACTCCGGTTATCACTTTGTATTCCGAGTAACCTTATATGGAAAGTATTTCGCCAACTGTTTCGGAGCTGAAAAATGCTCAAAATATCCAAACGTTCAGGATTTAATGAAATGTACTAAACAATTATTCCATTAGCACTCGTTGGATACGAGATTGGTCATAGCCGACCCAGCACTACACGCTATTTACCATCTCATATCCAACGAGCGCTCATGCAATAATTGTTAAAAATAGAATAACCCCGTTCACGCAGGATATAATTTATTCACTCTGCTACTAACTACAACTTTTCTACAAACTGTACTTTGGTGTTTACCATTAGTCTTAGCTCCTCGCCTCTCGTCATAATTATGTTCTCCCACTTGAAATTACGTTGAAAAAAGAACTTCACGTTCGGTTAATTCCTTTCGGTGCTGAAAGCTGGTTTTGGGGCTATTGCGCCCACACGAAGTCTCAACATGATGAAGTTAACGTTATGACTGTTTTTCAGGTATAAGCTTGTTTTATATACGACAAACCTCCCAACAACTGAGTCCAGCTGTCGACAAATTTTGAAAAGGTCAAACCTGCATGGCTGGCAGATTGGGTGAGTGAGAAAAAAGTACTTTACAATCCTTGGGGGTTTCGTCATTTTCTAAACGGCAATTTGTTAAATTAGTCTGCGGCAGCATAATGACTCAATCAGTGAGATGATGTTAAAGTCACTTGCATTTTATGATACTCGAAAGGGAAGCTTCCATATGGAGCAGAATTTTAAATTTATAACTCGCGCCAGACCTTAGCGGTCGAGCTATCTGAAGACCCGGATTTAGAAGAACATAATTCGAATGACGAATAATAAAAACGCAGTTCGCATAGCACGATATGGAACGACTCAAACATACGAAGAATCGAATACAGAAGAAACTAAACAACAGTGACGTTTTGGCGAATATAACATCATCACCATCGTAACATTAAAAACACCAGTGAAAACATTAAAAACCGCATTGGAAAAGAGCATAGATAAATCACAAACCTAATTTCATAACCAACGGGCATAGGAATGATTTGCTTGATTTTCTTGCACTTCCCAGACGAACGAAGGTGTTTCTGAAGTACTGGCACGCAGAAAAATTGGCAGAACAGCTCCAAAAAGCTCAAGAGGCAGTGATTACCATACAGAAAGGTACATTAGCAGAAACAAAACATATATAACAATACGCAAGCGAAGACTCCCGAGACGCCGGCTACATGAAAGTTTCGCCCCACTGACCACAGTTTCATTTTTTATCCACTTAGCGAGTTCACATAGCTTGGAGGAAAAATATTTCGCTCTCGCTTTAACTAGTTTGGCCCTAAATCTTTCTATTCGTATTCTTACGGTAGAACTTATACCTCTTCTGTCGAAATCAAAATCATGATCATGTTTTTCGATGAACATGCAATTTCAGCTCAGGGGGCGAATTCGCTAAGGTCGAAGGAGGGCTGGGGAGGGGGGGGGGGGTTGGGGGTTGAGCTTGCAGTAGGGCTAAATCTCTAAGACTCTAAGCGCTCTGATACGAGAATCCGAGGGTCGAACTCTGAACAAGGTTATGTTTTCAATTACAATGTGCTGTCAGGAGCAGGAGAAAGTTCATGTAGAAGGGGCGAAGTCTCTGTTTGGTTGGTTTTTGCGATATATCATGAATTTAAACATTGTAATATTTTCAAACAAAAGCGACGATCTGCGGGATTTTGTCCCACATAGACATGAATTGTAAGCTTCTCCATCAACCTTTTGACCGAGACCCTCGGCTAGAAGAGCAAATCCCAGACTTTGATGAAGAAAGGTGAAACTTTCTATTTGGTTTACTTTTTGTGCCCCTGATGCAACAAGTACTCCTTTCTTCAAACCGGCTTGATATCTACCAGAAAACCTATCAGAACAATCTTAAATCTACCTGGCACGAGCGTTGACTATAACTGTATAATAAGTTCCCGTGGGATTCTAAAATTACGGGAAATACTCATAGGACTTTTTCTCTCTGTGTTCTGTGTCAAGTTGTTCGCGGTTTTCTGGCTAGGCGCAAATATAAACGACTCCGAGAGGACGCTATGATGAACTCCAGAAAAACGGCAACATTCCTACAGCTTTCCGGCACTTTCGGAAACAAACTATATCACAAACAAGAGGAGTTAATGCAACAAGATAACAAGGAAAAAGAAGGTAGAGGAGGGAGACATCAGATATTTTGTAAAGATAAACATCTTTCTACTGGGAATATATTTAGTTCAAAAGAGTGGAAAATGAAAGTGCTATCGCCAGAGCTGAGAAGTTTTCAGTCACCAAACCTTTTAAATCCCTTTCCCCCAGAGCTGTGTACAGATTTTTTTTGGTCTGTACCGCTTTAATAGTTTTAAATGCGCAAGATCTTGGCAAAGCGAACCACAAATGGTTGTAATATATCTACAGTCGACGTATTAAGAACGTCCGTCTCTACTTAACTTTCTAGGCGAACAATAGAGACATGTTCTGTTGTTCTTTGAGCAATTTTTTGTCCTCAGAGGAACTACTACTAAGAACTTTCATCAGTTTGGAAATCTTTGATTTTTATCTTATCAATAAGCTATGCGTGATTCTATTAAAACTAATTCAAAACTCAACCTTGAATTCTTGCTTTTGTTGTAGAAATCCTAAGGAAGAAAACATTGAATTACATTGGCTTACATTTCCCATCTCCACCCCCTGAGGAGGACGAAGATTACTTTCCGCCACCCCCACCGGAAGCTCTTGGACTGTCTCCGAGGAAAAGTCACGGGTCACTTGATGAGATAGAGGTATGCAACGACGAGGATTAGACGAGAAGCACGTAAAAGTTTTTCATTCCTCAAAATTTTCAACACATCGGAACATAACTTTTAGAAACTAGAAACGACATGGTAAAAACATATTCTAGGCCGTTTAATTTTTTTTTTCTCCAGCCCCCGATTTCTTTTCATCTAAGTATCTGATGGTAAGTATGGTATCAAATCTGACCCCAACGATGTGCACACACCCTTAAAGGAGGTTGAACTTTAGACCCAAATATACTCTATTTTGCGTCGACAAGACGGGACCTGTTTACCGCTCGGTTTGTTGATTTTATCTTTGTAGATAGAGGACGAGTTTCTCACGGACGACATGGAAGATGAAGAAGATGTGTTTATTGGTCAGCCCCACCCTATCAAGAGTGCATTTGGTAGTGTGGCCAACAAAGAAGCGTATGTACCACATATTTTATCAATCGATTTGTGTCTCTCTTTCTCTCTGTCTATCTAAGTGTCTAAGTTTCCATTCGCTGTGACGAAGGGCTGACGCTCGAAACGTCAAATTAGAACCTCTTTACGGTGGCCAGTTTACAATATCAAATCAGTTGATTAAACCAAATTTATCTTGTCATACTTCCCCACCGACACAGCACCACAGTTTCTCTAGAAACTTAAGACCTTAAGTGCCGCTTGTTTTTCACTCTGACCTCTGCTTGGCTGTCAGTCAGTCTGTCTGTCAGTCCGTTTGTTTCGCGATTTTGGCCTTTTTTACCCAACCCCTACCAAAGCATATAATGGTACATCTGACACAAATAATTGTAAATATATGCGCATTATAAGGCCGGAGATTTGTAAATTGAAGCAAATAAACATGGATATCAAACGAAATGATTTTATAACAGAGAGCTTTCTTGTAGTAAGTCATTCTTTCAAAAGCAAAGCGAAGTTACCTGTTTCCCTGTAAGAGTTGTGGCTTAGATGAAGGGCCTCTTGGTTTTGCTGGGGAAATTTAACAAGTGGATATTTCTTGTCTTGTAGTGCCGTGCAGTGGTTTCAAGAGACACAGGTTCCCAAGGGAGTTGTACAGGACGAGAGTGGAGGGTTTAGTAAATGGTTTCACGGAATCATTTCTAGGAGGTAACCAACATTCATGAAATAGATCCTATGGTTGTGTCTAATTTACTTATAACAATTAAAGCCACGTACTAAAGTGGAGTTTTTCTCTCCGAAAAGTATTGAAGACTCTTAATTTGTCATTACAAATTACTTTTCTATTCCTAATCCGAAATTTTCGACTCTTTTTGGTCATATGATGCTCTCACAGTGGTTCTTTCCACCTGGCAGTGTAAAGGAAGCCCAATGAAACGCTGGAGAAGTAGCCTTGCAATGAACTAGTATCCCATCCAGGGGGGGGAGGGGGGAATGGTAATACTCCTAGTCACTTCATGCTAACGAAACCGGAATGAGCTCCGGCTGGGTGGGCCATTAGGCTCGATTACCGACTTTACCATGACGCATGGTAAAGTGCGCTCAGTCCGTGTGTTATGGCCCTTGCGTTATGGTCCGTGCGTTATGGGTTATGGTCCGTGTGTTATGGTCCGTGTGTGATGATCTCGAGTCAATTATTTTCCTGTCAGACCCTTCCACTCATATGGTCATTAAGTACATATTAATACTAGGTACCCTACAGCGTCAAAATATCGATTCTTCTCGTGGACTTTTTTTTTAATATAAGTGAAAGAAAGAAAAAAAATGTAGCGGATCGAAGTCCATGGGTTGGTTACATCGCCCAATCTACTTTTTTCCCTCAGAAAAGTTTGATTTCCCTGTAAAGACTCCGACTGCATATAGTTTTTATGTAGCTTGATTTGTCATCGGACTTCACATCGTCATGGCATGGGTTTCTCAGAGTTTTTAAGTGCCCACGCCTTTGAAAAAGGCTTTTAAGGTCTTTTAAAACACCTTTCAAAAAAGAGAATTTTATTCGACGATCTTTCCCAAACCAACCCTCTTTTCACGCAGTCGGCTTTCCATCTGGCAAGAACAAGTTCACATGTGTGCTTTTGTTTACAGGGAATCTGAGCGCTTGCTATCGAACAAGCCAGTTGGCTGTTTCTTAATCCGAGTCAGTGAAAGCCGGTTTGGTTACACTTTGTCATACAGGTGAGCTCATTGAAAAACTGACAGAACGAGTCTTACGTATACGTTTTTACTGCCTCTTTGCATTGTATTTTACTGATTTTTTTTTAGGGCACAGGGCCGCTGTAAGCATTACATGATTGACCAGACTCGCTCTGGGAAGTTTCTTATTGTTGGAATGCGGCGAGTCTACAAATCTCTGAAGGAAATGGTCAGTGTACACAAAAAGGTAATAACACATGCTTTAACCTGTTTAAGAAATAGTCAGTGTGCATTAAAAGGTATATGCAACGCTTTGGTCATTCATTCATATGCTGTGAAGTTTTCCTTTCTCACTTGCATAGTGCATCGATCGCTCTCTTAAGAGCTCAACCTAGTCAAGTCCTTTGACAAAATTCTTCTCCAGTGGAAGGTGGAAGCAATAACGTAACGTTTTGCTTTACTTCGTTTAGTGATTGGTTCAGAAAACACTCAACAACCAATCAGTTTTAAAACTAAAACCAATCACGACTGTCGCCCGCGTTTTCCCGCGCTTTTGGCAGTTTGGTTGTTTTTACTTTAAGGTATTTTCCTGTCTTCTGATTGGCCGTTGTTATTGTTTTGGTTTTGGTTTGACGACATTCAATCGAAGAGTGTTAATCATCCATTGCGGATTCAATTCCAGACTCGGAACCTCACTGAGAATGTTTTATAACGTAATTAAAACAATCAAAAGTATCATTGAACGACCTCTCGTGGCTACGAAAAGGCAATCTTAAAAGGCAATTACTTTTCATTTTTTCTTCTTCTTCTTTTTCTTTTTTCTTTTTTCTTTTTGATTTGCAATTCAATTAAAAGGAACCCATAAATCCAGAGGGAGACGTTCTTATTGAACCTTGTGGACAGGTAAGCCACACTGAAGTGATTACTTGTTTTTTCCCCCTCCCCCTCCCCCTCCCCCTCTCCCTCCCCCTCTCTTTGTCACGTGTCCTAATCTACCACCTGTCCAATATAGCGACCGAACATTCGCCGCGCTGAGTCTTGCGCATGAAAACACAAACTACCGCCTGCAAGTGAGCTAACGGTGTACTTATTTATCGTAATCATAAACCTTTGACCCCTAGAAGCGACTACCATCTGATTAGTTCTAGTTGTAATATCACCCCTGAATTACACATTAAGCCGGTTCACGAGAATAATTAAAGAAAATGATCGATCACCAACCAAAGAAGCTCTTGTTTCTTAAGTAAATTCTCCTTGTCAGCACCTAAAGAAATGTGTAGAGAACTGTACGGAGAATGTGCATTTTGATTTTAGGGTGAAAACAAATTTATTCACTGAACACCATCAAAGCTTGAGACAAAAGCTTAATGGCATTTTCTTCCTCCCCATCCACTCCACCTTTTGCTTTTACTTCCCGTTCACCTTATTCCAAGTGATTTTTTTCTCTTTCGTTTCTTCTGCTCTAGCTACTTTTATCATTCCTTATTTACATATGTATTCCTTTTCACAGGAGTCGCAAGAAGAAGTAGATTATGTGGAACTAATCCAAGTGTTAGAGGATAAGGTAGGTTATTCTCCAAGTCTTTGTGTACCCTATACCTTCATTATTTACCCTTTCTTATTTAGTTATCATTAATATGCAATCAAGCAGTTTTTTTCCTTTTTTGTTTGTTTGTTTGTTTGTTTGTTTGTTTTTTATGGGGGGGGGACGTGCAATGCTTTAGCAACGCAAAAGTTGGCGGTGGAGATTGCCCTCGTTACTTCTTTCTCTTGCACTACTACATCATCGGTCTTCCCCCTCACTCCTCCCCCCCCCCCGCAAAAAAAAAAAACGCTTGATCGTTGGTTATTTTCTCGTAGAAACTCACAATATCTACTTTCTCTTTAAGAGATATGTTGCTCTCCGTGACGTAGAAAGGAATAATAATAATGACGATGATGATGATGTGCCCCCACCTCTCCCACCCAAGTCTCCAAAATCACCGAAACCTAAAGAAGAAACGTTACCACCGCCCATTCCAGCACGGAATTATCAGGTGAGAATCAGATAGCCAGCGTAACTTGCGAGATTCGAGCTGGCGGGAAAGTTTTCAAGAGGTTTGAACCTTGCAAGCCTTTCGCACGCTCGCGTCGCTTGCCACTCGAAACCCAGGAGCCTCGCTGCTCGTGTCGTAGCGCCAACTAGACTTTATTTGTAGGCTTGGTAACTGAACATACTAAGACTTTTAAGTCTTAAAACGTCTTTTTAAACGGTTTTAAAAGTCTTTTTAATGCTCATGTTAAAACATCCCATTTTTTAGTCTGCAACGTTTGCAAGTGTCACTCTTGCAGAACAACTTTTCGTCAATTTGCAGTCAGGTTTGATACTTTGGTTCTTACTGAAGTTGCTCGTTAAAGTAAATGCAAGCTCGTAGATAAAATCCTTACCAAATCGTTAGTCATCGCACAAGTCCTGAAATTAGAAGATAAGGCCCGACGAAATTGATGATCTAAACCCACCATTACTTTTTCTCAAAAATGTTTTTTCGGTTATGCAGGGAACAAGATTCCGCTGATGATGACCTGGGACCGAATTTTATCTGACACTAAATACGAGGCTCACTTAGTTCGCCTAACAATGGGAAATTTGTTACCGGTTCAACGGCGGGATGTCTAATCACATGATAGACCAGAAAAGATGCATTATAAAGAGTTTTTGACAGTTCAACTGTTACCTCGTAGAAGAAAAATTTTTTAAGCTTGTACTTTCCTCCGGAATTTCCCTGATACAATTTGATGAAATGGATGAGTTTCCATGGGACGAGGGAAGTTATTTTGTCGTGATAGTCGTTTAGGTTGATACATTTTGCATTTGCCTTTCGCTGTTAAAAAGGCGTATTTATCTTAATATTTTATTTATTACTTTCTCTTTCTGAAACAAAAATAGACTTAAAAAAGTTAAAATAAATTTGATAAAATCGTGAAGTTACACATCTCCCTAGGTGTAAGGTGAACGTTAAAAACGTTCTTCAGGTTGTGGTACTTGGAGCTCGTCTTCGGATGGGTGAGAAAAACCAACTTTTTGTTCATTAGTTTGTTCTTTTTTAGAGATATTTGCTATTTAATTAATAAATGTAGGTTTTACATTAAAACATTCAGACCAAGTCTGCAAACTGCTGCTCCGAATAGTTTTCAATGAATAAAATCGTGTGCGAGGATAACCTCCGATTTGAGATAAGTGAGGATTTCTTGTACCACTGTTCGGTAAAAATGGGTGTTTTTGATTCTTCTTATCTGCTTCGGTCATTTAGAGCCGGTTATTTACACGAGGTCTAACCCAAACCGCGGTTTTACGCGAGCAGTGTGCCTTACTTTTTCTCTAGAATAGTGTTGTTTTCATTGATCAAATGTCATTCAAGCGCTGACTTTCTGCCCTCTTGACACTGCTCACAAAAACAAATCTTCAGATAAAACATTGAGCTCAATTCAAGATAAACTCAGACTTGTAAATCAAGTGAGGCCAGGTATGCTACGATAATTTAGTTCTCCGAGCTTTTGCCGATCTACGGCACCATCAGAATAGTTTCGATCACGGTTTAGTTACACAATGGCCAAACTTTGTGTACAAAACCGGCCCCTAAAGTTTATCCCTTTAACCCTGAGAATGCTTAGCATCTAATTTCTCATTTCAGTCATTGTATCACTCCTTAATCAAACAAAGGTCGTGAGAATAACTGTATTGATCATTAACTAAAGAAGCTCTGGATTGCGAAACAAATTCTCCTTGTCAGCACTTCGGAGACGTTTAGAGAACAGTAAAGCGAATATACATACTGGTGTCAGAGTGTACAGGGTTCATAATGGATGACAACCACTCTTATTTTAAATAGATGCTATTTTATTGTGTTGAAGAATCATTTCTAGGCATACTACAATAAATTTCTCTCTCGATTTTTGGCTAACTTCTCTATCCACTGAGAATCTTAAGCAAAACCAGTCGGAAGTAACTAAAAAAGATCCAGTTTAGAAGATAGAAAAAAAAGCAGTTTAACTCCAGTAAGATGTTCAACAATTAAAGCTTTTGGAGTAATAATAGTTATCAGACTTCCCAAATTCACACCAAGGAGAGAAAGGGGAACATTGCAAAGATCGTATTGTTCTCCATAAATCCACAACAGTCCTGTGTGACATCAACTGTACAAACAATGACCCCAAAATTAAGATATCATAACCAAGATTTTCATTTCTTAAGACACACAAGTACATTAGTTAGCATCGGTCCTAACTAAGTCATTTGCCCTTAACATCCTGCGACACTTCTTTGTACACAAACTGAGTCAGCTTTAGAATGAGCCAGTGGATAAACAACTGAATCAGTAACGCACCAAAGCCTTTGTAGAAACCTCCAAAGCCTTCATCCCGCCAGATGGAGCGGAAACAGTCCAACATACCATCATAGTTTGTACATAGCGGCACCACGCCGGTACCAGTATCAAGATCGTCGATGATGGTCCGTGTACCCTGGACATACAATTGATTAAGAACCGTCTCCAATGGATACAACAAAAACTCGGGGATAAAAAACGCTAAAAAATTGGCCACAAGTTCTGGGTAATAGGTGTCGGTCATATCCGTGGGGCCTGGAGGTTCTTCCTCTGATGATGTAAGGTCTGTGTCAGGTGACTTGTGGATGCCCCTGCCCTTCAATTTAAACAATACCAAGTGTTGAATCAATGTACCTAACACGTAGGTAAGCAGGCCGTGAAGAACTGTGGGAAGTACTAACGTCCACATGGGAAGGAGGCGACCGTGACGACCTGACGACCTATCCCAGCCTACAATGCGGTACATCCAGTCTTTTAAACTGTCTAGAATGTTGTCTTGGTCACGGGTAAGGTCACTCTGTAAGAATTGCAAATGAAGCAGTTATAAGCATACTGGAACACTAAAAAAGCAGTATATGACTCTGAAGCATGAACTCCTAAACTTGGCTGATATGGCTGTTCACTGTAAGGGTCATGGTATAGCATAGGAGATAAGGAGACTAAAAAGATATAGAAGATTAGAGGGACAAAATGCGTCAAAGCATAAAGTGTTAGGATGGAGTGCTGGACAAAAAAAAAAAAAAACTAAAGTTGAACCTCCATTATATTGATTATCCAGACTTTTCAATTATCCTGACTTGTTCTCGGGTTTTTTTTTTTTTTTTTTCATGAATATTAATGAGCTTTGATTTTCAGAACTTTAAAGAGGAAAAAAATTCAGAGATGATGTCCAGAGTCAGGAAAAGTCTATTTAAAACAGCGCATTACCTTCTCACTTTCAAAATATCTAGCACTTGGAGGGTCATTGAAGCAGACTTTTAGAAATTAAAATGTGTTAACTTTACTTTTTTTGTTTACATTATTGTCTCATTAATATTCATACTTTTTGATTACCTGGACTCTCAATTATCCAGACTATTTACCCAAGTGCCAATGAGCCTGGATAATCGAGGTCCAACTGTAATAGAAAATTAAACAAACAAAGTCACCACCACAAAATAACTGGCTGATCATGGCTGACCCATGGATGGGGACAGGAAAGTTGCAAAGGAGAGTTGAAGGTTGGGGGGTATAAAATATGGGAGTGGAAATGGTGAGATGTGGAATCTTCCCAGTGGACAGAGGGAGAGAAATCCACAAAATAATATAAACATTTGATAACTGGAAATAACCGCTTCCCGGTTAGCTCAATGGATAGAGTGCTGGACTGTTGTGTGGGAGGTCGAGGGTTCGAGCCCCGGCTGGACCAACACTCAAGGTCTTAAAATAATTGAGAAGAATTTGCTACCTTTCTATAACATCAAGAAATGGCTAGATATTCTAGTCTTCTTGGATAGGGACGAATAAATGGAGGTCCCGTCTCCTGCAGGGTTGGGGTAGGAGACGTTAATTTCCCACACACGAGATTACTGTGTGATGGATGTCCTCCCCTGGGGTGGGATGGGTGGGAAAATGAGATCAATAGACTGAAGCAGCTGCCAGAGGCGCCTGATATGCTGACGTCTGTTCTCAACCTTACACTGCAACCGTAATTCAGCCTCTGGGCTGCAAGTGGTCAGATATAAACTATATTCATATTCAAATCTGAAGGACTTTGCAATATAGGACAGGAAAGAAGAGATCAGGCTGGGCTGGACACTAACTTTTCAACTTACTAGCCAAGTGGCTAGTGATATCTTAGATGTTTTTAGATGTTACGACAATTTCAGTTTGTTTACTAACCAAAGTGGCTAGTGGAAATCGAAAACCACTAGCCAAAACTGAATTTCTACTAGTCTGTGGCCAGTGGGCTACCGTTAGTATCAAGCCCTGTCAGGATAGTATCGGGCCCTGTCACTGATTAGGCAAAGCTAGACAAATGAGACAACATTTAACACAAATTCTTTTTTGTAGATTCATTCTCAACTGAACAGGTCTTTCTCACAATATTTTTGATACATGATTGTGAAAAGCAAATTGAAAATGCAAAGGAATGAAAAAGTGCTGTCCATCCTTTTGTCCTTTATTCATTTTTGAGGCAGACATTTAGGTGGATGAAGGCAAGCAAAAACACAAGCTTCATTAAAGACAAAAAAGATGTGATGAGATATCTACCTTGACTGTTTCTGTTAAGCTTGCTGCTGCCACTGGCATGCTAAGAGCCAAACTTAGTCTGCAAAATTATTTGATAATGTTCTAAATCATCATGAAAGAACTGACACCAAGGTAAATTTGGCATTGTAGAACCCAAACAAAAGCAGTAAGAAAGTTAGTGTGCAGCTCAGACGTCAACTATCTCGAACATGAAAAATGGACAAAAAATTCACAACAAGCACAAAAATCAAGAACTGACCAAGAAAACTTGGTGCATTGATTACCTAAGCTAGGAGCTTAATAGGATCCAGGTTCTCAAATATGTCATGTATGTATATATGTAAACAGACTAGGGGAAATTGTGACTGTGAAAAAGTGCTTGATGCGGGTTGCAGAGCATTTCAGTAGCTGTTATAAATTAATGACAGGAAGATCGTTTCACTGCTATTGTATGTATGTATGTATGTATGTATGTATGTATGTAAGTGTGTGTGTGTGTGTGTGTGTGTGTGCATGTGTGTGTGTGTGTACGTACGTATGTACGTACATGTTTGTGGACGAAAGAAACAATGTATGTATGTATGTATGTATGTATGTATGTATGTATGTATGTATGTATTTAGTAAATAAACCCCTTCGGGCGGCTGGTATGTCGGCTGATAATGTCTGCGGCTGACAGATTGTCTGAAAAATGAATATTTGGCCAAGAAGTGAAGCTTTGAGGGCAAATATGAAATTTTGAGGACAATCGCTCAGCCAAGGACATTATCAGCTGACATACCAGCAAGCCAGAACAGGGTTTATTTATTTTACAACCCTCCCATTAATTTTCACATTGCAATTAAACTGCACATAAACACAGTAAAAAAGCCAGTGGTGATCTGATGGTGAATGCGCGTGATTGATGCAAGCAAGCGAAAAAAAGGAAAACCAGTTTGGTTTCCTTCCATGTAAATAGGAGAATGGAAAAGTTGAAACTCTTGTGTTGACTATGTTTCTTTTTCACGAAAAAAATCGGAGGACAAATATCGACGTGGATGGGGGTTATTGTGTGAGAACTGTCCTGTGATTTTGCACCACATGACATAAAGTAACCAATAAAATTGCGCCAAAATTAATGGGTAGGTTATGAGTATGTGTGTCTGTACGTATGTAAGAAACAATGGCAAGTGTGATGCCGCAACTGTGCATGATGTGATTATCAACTGACCTTCTATAAATCATTCATTTTGATCTCATCATTCACGGTTATTATTTTAGTACCAAATCCATCATTTTTAAAAGTCCAGAACAGGGCACACATTTAATAAAGTTATTCTAGATTATAAATCCAAACCATACCCTTTCAAAAGAAGATGGCCTCCAACATCCTTATACGAACTACTTCTGTCTGGTTTTTCACTGAAAAATTGAATTGAAAATTCAGTAAAGAATGGATCGACATATGATAATTAACATGATCAACACTGATTTTTTCAATCTCCATCATCAGCCCCTCATACATGTATTTATTACATGACTTGGGCAGTCAGAGGGCCAATAACTAAAATCAACCGATCAAAATGCTCTATTGCCGGTCAATATTCTCTAAGTATTGGACCGGGCACTGTCCCAAATGGTCCCGAATGATACCGCACTTGTGTCCCTTTGAACTTCAGTCGTATAATAAATCTCTTATTAACTAAACTTGCTCGGGACCGTACTGGAAGAATATCGGCCCTTGTTCTTTTTTGTACGGACCGAGCTGTGCTCGGTCTGTACTGTCAAGACCTTAGGCCGATATTCTCCCAGTACGGCCCTCGCGCTTGGTTAATAAGATGTATGTATTTCACATGCCACAATTTATGACAAAAATATTTCCAGATATTCTGGTAGTTGTCATGTAGTGTCTGGAAACTAGAAGGTCTGATTATTTAAACAAATGTTAACCTTCAGTTAACATACTGTGTCCTAAACAATCTTCAATTTAGCTGAATTTGTCTTTTCTTTTTTTGTAAACAGCATCAAGAGAGCAGAAATCTAACAGTGGAAGGGGGTTATTGATTAAATCAACCCTTTTAAAGAAAAAACCTAAGGCCCACTGAAAGTGCAAAAACATGGCTTAGGTTAGACCTTGGCCCTTGTGTAAATAACCAGCCCAAAGTGTACATTAGCTGTCATCTGGATAATTATAACTACAGCCAAGAACTAGTCTGATACAAACTTAAAACCAAATACATAGAATAGAGGGAATTTCATTTCTCTGGGCACCTTTCAATTAAAATCGAAGTAGTGACAATGGCCAGTCAAAGAAAACTATAAATAATCCAAGATATCTCAGAGCAAAAACAAGCAAAGGGCCTGAAGCATAGTCAGATAAAAGTTAGTGACACAATTGGTTTTAGTTTTGGACCTGATTGACTGAGAAAGTGGTACACATTACTTGGACCAAAGCCAAGTGAAGAAAATCAAAAGCAATCTTAGACTATTTTTCAACACTCAATTGGAAATTTATGCCTTAAACTTACTGAGGTAGATGAGTAAGACTGCTCACTGCTGCTTCCCCAAAGAAATTTACAGCACATACAACATAGGTACTACCACAACCCTTCCACAAAGCACCATAACCCTGAAATGACAGAGTCCATCACAATCATGATCATTTCAACTTCAAAATGGAAGACTTCTCTTTTCACCCTTTTAAATCCCAGAAGTGATTGACACCCAACTTCTCCCTTTAATATCAATATATTATTCAGGAAACAGGTGATCAGAATACTCAAACTTATCAGGTAAGGTAAAGGTAAAGTCTGTTTATGAGCCTAGTGGCCCATCAGGCGGGTGCTTAACTCCGCTTTCTTTAGCATGAAGCGACTAAGAGTATTTCTACTCCCCCCTGGATGGGATGCTAGTCCATAATAGGGTTACCCCCCAGCATTAGATTTGCCAGTACCCATTTAAACACTTGGGTGAAGAGAGGCACTGTGAGAGTAATGTGTCTTGCCTAAGAACACAGCACAATGTCCCCGGCCGGGGCTCGAACACAGACCACCCAATCCAGAGTCGAGTGCACCAACCATGAGGCCTCCGCGCCTCCAAAACTTATCAGGTAGAAGTTGTTATCTTGATCTGATACCAAATTTTTGTAACTTATTTACAAGGAAATGCGTAGCAGCAAGATGAGAGAATTCACAATCAGATCTCGGGAGTTAAAGGGTTGAGCATGTTTAACAACAGCCTTAGAGTCCTCCTTTTCTTTCTAAATTTATGTTAAAATAGTCTCACCTGACTTCGTCTTATGCGCAGCAAGATCTGGAACACAGTGAACGGTGCTAAGTGGTACTTTCTGGCACCATGATTTACCTAGTAAAGGAAAATGAGATAAATCAACACAGTTGTAGCAATTCATAATTAAATATGTGACACTGCCTTTTTGTTTTTGAAAGTCAACTTCAAATCAGGGTATGAAATAAGTCCAGGTAAGGGTAAACAAACTTCCTGTCAAATTTATCTATAGATTTGCTTGAGGAACTCTCTTTTAACCCACAGTTTTCACATCTTACTTCTTACATGTAATAAAAAGTCAACATTATTGAATTTATTCCCAAAATAATTAATGCAAACATGAGGGAGGTACCTGACATTGTCTCCTGAAGACAGTGAATGGATGTGTCAGAAACTGTGCAGCAAGAATACTAAGAGAAACAATGTATTTAACAATATTAACAAATTGCAAAATAGTAACCAGCTTAAGAAAATGCACAAATGGAATCTATTGTCCTACCTTCCGGTACCAATGGCAAATCCAATAAGTCTCTGCGTACTTTCTGTCAAGATGAAAAATAGAAAACAACAACCACATAAATTTGTTGATTTTGTAACTAATGAGTGATTAAATTTCAAATCACTTAAACAAATTAATTCAGGAATTCAGTAAACAATTCACCAATTTTCACTCATACTTATGTAGGGTGAAAGTAAGATCTGTTACATTGTAAAACTTAGCAGCATGTGTGTCCTCCCTTAACTTCAACTTCTGGGTACTTAAATATTCATTATCAGTTACCATGTTGGTTTTTAGCAAGTAAAATTCTCAGTTTGTTAACCTGGTGGTCTCTCATGCTATTAAAATGCAAGGGAGCCCTGTTCCTTACCATTACCTAATTGGTATAAATCAATGCTTATGAGCAGTCCCTTGCCTTTCATACCACTCAAATTGTGTGGAATCTGGTGACTAGTAGTCTAGACCGCAATGTTATTAACCTGTGGTGTGCGTTCGGCACAGGCGCAGAGACAGTTAAAAAACATGTGCCTGAGTGCATGAGAGAACCACCATGTCGAAACTTGTACTCGCTATGTACTCGTTGTGTTGTTTTACTAAGCGTGGCTGCCCCGTTTTATTGTCACTAGAAGTTTCTGATTAAGTATTCATTGATTAAAGTCGATTAATTCAGTCTTGTGGTTTACACAAAAATGGTGCTGTGACCAGGGTCCGATCGTTTCTTCAATGAAAACAAGTGACAGCAAACTGATAGCACGTGGTGAAGCCGAATCTTCAGAGCTTCTCAAGTAAGTAAGTTGAATTTACAGTTCATAATGGCAGAGAAAGCTGACCAACTTAAGGATTCTCTGGAAACTGCCGTCAAAAGGAGAGGTAACTTGCATCAGATGTTTACCAATGAAGGCAAGAAACTCGCATTGATCTTCGACAAAGCTAACGAAGCTGAAATTGCGGAAGATGACATTGAACAGTTGAAAGCTGGTCAACAAAAGCTCGTAAATGCAAGACCCGAAATGAGGCAACTGGACAAGGAGATTCAAAACCTTCACGTAAAACCAGGAGAGGAGGACACAGCAGATCAAGACTTCGTTGATGCGGACAATATTTCTGATATGCATTCAGCCTCGTGGAGACAAATCGAGAAACTCCTCCTTTGCGACCAGCAGCTGCAGAGCTCTAAATCCATCCCATATGCCGACTCGGGTGGCTCCAAACAGCTGAAACATTCTGCACTCAAGTTGCCAAAAATGTCATTGCCAGTCTTTGATGGGGATCGAAGGAAATGGCTCAACTTCTGGGATGTTTTCAAGTCGGAAGTGCACGATGTGAAGGATATTTCAAGAGTCATGAAGTTCGACTTTCTGAAGGGCCAGTTGTCAGAGCATGTGAAAGTGAGAGTGGAAGGTATTATGGCCACTGAAGATAACTACGATTTGCTGGTTGAAACACTGCAGTATAATTATGGTGACAAAACTGCTATCAAAAATACTCATTGTGTTGCTCTCATTACAATGGTTAAGCCACAGCACACAGCTTCAGCTTTGCGCACCTTCTATGACAGTCTTATGAGTGACATGAGGTCTCTTGCCACACTGGACCTTCCCACAACCAGGTATGGAGACTTTTACATTCCAATAATGCTTGAAAAGCTCCCAGAGAAGCTGTTAACCAATGTTTTGAAAGAATATCCATGTGCCAATCCCACCATTGACCAACTAATTCTGATGTTACACAATGAAGTTAAAAGGCTTGAGCAAGTTGTCTATATTAGTAATAACAACCAACCATGCAAACCCAAACCTCCATATCCTCCAAAAGCTCCACCTTCTTCAAAACCTCCATTGCCCAAGGTTCCTCCTATCAATGGTTTCTTGAGTGCAACAGTTCCACCAGGTACAGCCACTGAACTTCCTGCAGCAGTAACCAGTTCCACTGGGTACTGCCACTGCACTTCCTGCAGCAGTAACCAGTTCCACCGGGTGCTGCCACTGTACTTCCTACAGCAGTAACCCCTTCTGATCAGTATAAATCAAAGAAGTTAAAACAGTTTAACAGGGCAAAGAAAGTTCCATGTCGCTTCTGTGGGTCTACCAGTACCCAGAATACATTTCAATGTGAATTTTCTATCCAGGATAGAATCTCTGCAGTTAAATCCAAACAGTTGTGCTTCAATTGTCTCAAAGGGGGTCATGCTACTACTCAGTGTCAATCGCAGTTCAGATGTTCAGTTTGTCGGCAACCTTATCATACTACAGTTGATGGAGCTTCAGGTCTTCAATAGTCACTGACTTCCCCTCCTGCATCAATCAGTATGCATGCCGCACCTGCTTCAGAAAGCACACTGCATGGTGAACCAACCATCACTCCCACCCTCCCATCAAGCTTTGCCAACCACGACTCTGAGCATGGGCTCAATCCAAATGAGACTTTGTACTCATACCCTTCAGAGTACAACACCGTGACTTCGTACCACAGTCAGTCTAACCCAATTATTCTGAAAACTGCTGTCACATCAGTCAATAATGGTGAAATCACTAAAACAGCAAACATATTTATTGATGAAGGATCGTCTCTTTCATACATCACCACACAGTTAGCTTAGGAACTCTGCATTATACCTCACTGCAGCAAGACTGTGCGTATTAACACATTTGATGGGGCTACTTCCAATAATATGTACCCAGTAGGATCAGTCAACATCACGACAGATGAGGGAGCAATCAAAGATGTTATCATCACTCCTATTGATCGCACCAGCTGGGCCTATAGCCTCAAATCTCCTCACATCACCAGTCTTCAGCTTGCAGATGACTTCAGTCAGACCCAATTTCCTGTTCAAATTCTTATTGGTCTGGATGCAGTGTGGCAGTTCCTGAAACCTGATGTCATCTATGGCTACCCTACTGCTCAAGAGTCTGGGATATCTAATTTCTGGAAGACTCTTTCCAACCACTGACAGTACCATTGACTCCCGAACAGCTTCACAGTGTCTTGCAGCAGGTCACTCCCTTGACAGCTTTTCATTTGGTGACAGTGAATGGTATAGTTACACTTGTGCAAAGGATCTTGAGGTCCACAACAAAGTTGTAGATTTCTTTAAAATTGAGACACTAGGAAAAGAGGACCCCAGGGATACCAGTCAAGAGGAAGATTTCCAAGAGCGCTTCCAATCCCAAATCACATACCGTGATGGAACCTACTTTGTTCCACTGCTGTGGTTGGACAATCACCCTCCTCTACCTTCCAACTTCAACCTTGCTCACAGCCATCTGCAACAAGTAAAGAAGAGGTTCCTCAAACTGAATCTTTGGACACCTTATGCAAACACCATTGCTGACCAAATTGACAAAGGTTATGTGGAAGCTATCCCTCCCAGTGAAAATCCCTTGAGTAAGAGTGATGCTCATTATCTCAGCCACTTCTTCGTTCTACGTCCAGAGAGTGAAACAACACCCATTCGCGTTGTATTTGCAGCCAATGCAGGCCATGTCTCTCTAAACGATTGTTTATGCACCAGTCCCTGCCTTCTCAAGTCGTTGAACACTATCATTCATCGCTTTAGAGCTAACAAGTATGCCCTTGTTGCTGACATTGAGAAAGCCTTCATGAGAATCATAATTAACGAAGAGGACCATAACTATGTCCATTTTCAGTGGTTTGAATATGGGGACCCAGACAAACCAATTAAAGTCTACCGCTACACATCTGTCTTCTTTGGAGGAACAAGTTCTCCATTCATCATTAACTCCACAATTCTTCATCATCTTTCTGGATATGAGAAAGATCGAGATCCAGTTGTCCAATTTGTCACTCAAGACCTTGAAGAGAAGCTTTACTGTGACAATGTGCTTACTGGAACAGATGATGAGGATACTGCCATTCAGTATTACAACATCTCAAGGCATGTTATGAAGGATGCTGACATGAATCTCCGCCAGTGGTTTACAAATTCGCCAAAGCTGACCACCATTATCGACAAGATGAGGACTGGTTCTGAGAGAGATCATGCTGGCCTGTTAGGTATGAAGTGGAACCCTAAGGAAGACACGCTACAGTTTCCACGGAAAGCCATTGTCATTCCTCCTGACGTGAAGTTCACCAAATGACACGTCCTCAGTTCTGCTTCCTCAACATTTGATCCTATTGGCCTCATCTCCCCTGTACTTGTTCCAGCCAAGAAATTCATTTCATCTCTGTGGGATAAGGGATTTGACTGGGACGAAATTCTCCCTGACAAACTCCACCAGCAATACAACCAAATCGCCGAAGAAATAGGAGCAGCTTCAGCATTTGTCACCTCACGTTATTTGGAATTTGACAAAGCTTTACCAGTAGCAATGCATGTATTTTGTGATGCATGCCCCACCACTGCTGCCGGTTGTTGTGTCTTCTTTGCTCAGAATGAGAAGGTCAGATTCATTGGCTCCAAGGTCAAACTTTTGTCATCTAAACATGCACAAACAGTTCCCCAGTGGGAATTAATTGCCATGGTAATAGATGCTCGCCTTGGTGCAGCCATAAGAGAAATTTTCAGCAAGGATTTCCTATCCATCTACATCTCACTCCACCATCTGTCTCCATTAGCTGTTCAGTATCAAAAAACTGTCAGTCTTAATTCGCAATTGGACAACAGAGATCTTGAGGCTTACTGACCTATCAAGCTGGTCCCATGTCAGTTCAGCAAACAATCCTGCAGACATACTCTCCCGCAGATGCAGGGCGGATGAGCTACAATCAGCATTATGGCAAAGAGGTCCTCCATGGTTAACAGACCATATGCTCTGGCCAAGATGGAGTCCTCACAGCTTTGCAGAAGATGATGTTGTCTCAGCCACAGCTATAGACAGTCATGTTCATGGTAAACAGTCTAACACAGACAGTCTCCAAGACTTGATTGACATCTCACGCTTTCAGTCCTTAGAAAGCATGCTTTGCTCAATGTCCTATGTCTTGAGATTCATTTCCAACCTGAAGTATGCCTCTGATAAGTCACGTGGGTCACGCCAGTGCCCGTCAGCTATTGATTTGGTAATTCCAGTTCCCACAGCTGCTGAAATATCCCAAACGGAAGTGGTAATTCTTCGTACTCACCAGCTTCAGCATTTCAAGCTAGAACGGGACTATCTTTGTACAAAGCAGTCACTACTCACCTGTCAGCACTTTAAACCCAAACCTCAGTTGGTTCGTCAACTTAATCTGAAGCTCAACACAAATGGCCTTCTAGTTGCCCCTGCAGACTCGAGCATGCAATGCTCAAACAAGACGCAAGAGAACCAATTCTCATCACTAAAAAGTCTTATTTCACAACTCTGCTTGTTAGTTCAGTTCATGAGAGACAGCTTCACACTGGAGTAAGAGACACTGTTGTAGCACTGCGTAAGAGATTTTGGTTGCCATCAGCACGAAGTGAAATTACAAGGGTGCTCAAGCACTGTGTCAAATGCCAATACCAGATAGGCAGGGTGTACAAGCTACCCCATTCACCTCCCTTGCCTGACTTTCACCCTAACAAGGTGAAACCATTCTCTACAGTGGGAATTGATTTTACCGGTCATCTGATGGTCAAGAATGATAACAAGACGGAGAAATGTTATGTCTGCCTGTTCACCTGTAGCACCACTTGCAATATCAATTTGGAGATTGTTGATGACATGACCACCAATCAGTTCCTTCTTGCATTCAGGCGTCACTGTGCAGTCTATGGAATTCCTTCACTAATCCTGTGTGATAATGCCAAGACAATCCAGAAAGGGGGGTGAAGAAATTCAGAAGCTGTTGCAAGTCATAGAAGATCAGACTGTGCAGCATCACTTTGCCCAGAAGAGAGTTCAGATGAGGCATATTCCTGCCAAGTCACTGCACTGGGGAGGCATGTATGAGCGACTGATTGGAGTAGTTAAGATGTCAATAAAGAAAGTTCTTCATCACGTGCTCATTAGTCTACCCAAATTACAAGCACTCGTCAAAGAGGTTCAAGCAGTCATGAATGATCGCCCAATTACATTCGTCTACCATAATGCGAATGATCCAGAACCTTTCACACTGTCAAAGTTGCTGTATGGTTTCGATGTTACAGCTTTGCCACACCCTGTTACTGATCCTGATGAGTTGGAGGATGAAAACTTCCATGAACATGATCAACTCAAGAAGGCCTTCAGACGACATTCATTGCTGTTCAGCACTTTGTCCAACGGTTCAAGAATGAGTACCTTGCCTTGCTGCGGGAGCATCATGTGTATCAATCTCATGTGTATCAGTCCTCGCAGGAGGAGATCATTAAAGTTGGGATGTTGTACTTATACACACTGAAAATGTTCCTCATAATTCCTAGAAGTTAGCCATTGAAAAGAAAATTCTTCGTGGCAGTGATGGCCTAGTTAGAGCTGTAGAGATCAAAACAAACTCCGGAGTTACCAACTGTTCAATACATCTCTTGTACCGTTGGAAGTCACACTGACGGATCCTAAGGAACACTTTACAGGAACTGAACTGCAGATTCCACAGGTCGAAACACTCAGAGGAAGCAAACGAATTGCTTCACACCCTCACCCCCAGTATGTGGAATCTGGTGACTAGTGGTCTAAACCGTAATGTTATTAACCTGCGGTGTGCGTTCGGCACATGCACAGAGACAGTTAAAAAAAAATGTGCTCAAGTGCATGAGAGAACCGCCCTGTCGAAACTTGTACTTGCTATGTACTCGTTGTGTTGTTTTACTAAGCGTGGCCACCCCGTTTTATTCTGTCACTGTTAGAAGTTTCTGATTAAGTAGTCATTGATTAAAGTCAATTAATTCAGTCTTGTGGTTTACACAAATTGTTTCTTATTTTCCCAGGTCATTGTCCTATTCTACCCCCAACCCCCCCCCCCCCTCCCCCTAACTCCGCATTTCCATTGCTGATAAGCTTAGCAAGTAATGCAGTTTAGGTCTTTCACCAATGAAAGAAAACAAAAACAGCGCTAGCTACAGTACTTGAGAGTAATCAACAACACATATCACAAAAGAAATAAAACAGGCAGATTAAGATTCCTTAAGAAACTAGATCACTCCAAAAGACTAATTGTTCTAAATTCAATGACGATATTATTTTGTCATTAATTCAATGCATGAAATTTATTCCTCATCATGCTGAACCACCGTGCAAATATGTAGCAATGATATGCAGGGCCTCCGTTGCGTGATTAAAACCATCTTCTATGCATTTTACATTAGGTTTAACAAATACCAAAATTTTATCGGTAAATAAACACATCTTCCGTAGTTCCTGAAATTTGCAAATATAAAGACCGTGAGACTCTGCACATCGACTCAGTTTTCATGTTCAAGGTTTTATAACTCACCTATTTGATGCTCTTTTGGTGTCTTTCCAGTAATAGATGATAAAATATTTTGCTGCGCTACAGATTCCTGGTCGTCAAAAGTTTGCTGCCGCGAAAGAGGGAGATTTTCTCGTTCGATTCCTCTAAGTTTGTCGAACACCATTTTGGATTTTATCCTGAGTTGTTCCCAGTCCTTTACGGGCACGAACTCATTCATCGTATCGAGAGGATACTGGTACCTAACGGCCGAGAAAAAATCAAAGCCTAGGGACCAGTCATAAGGTATTCATCGCTTGTAAAAAAAAAAAAAAAAAAAATAATTAAAAAAAGAGAAAAAATGGAGGGTTGGAGGGGGGAGGGGGGGGGGGGACGACTGAGTCTTTGAATGGATGTAGCACTCCGTACCACAAGGTCATCAGGCCCTTCGGGCTGAAGCACCAGAGTCAAATTGATCATTTAGCTTTGGACGAAATTGGAAAAAAAATCAACGAAGTCTTCAATAAAGATATGCTAACATTGAGTCATATTAACAGCTTAGTTTCCTTAACGAAAAGCATTCAATCTGGATTTTCCAAGGAAGGTCATCCTCCCATTCTATCCCCACCTTCTCCCCCTCCCCTTCCTTCGCCTTCCTGCTCTACATATTCCTTTTGCATTAAAAACCATTTAGGGTAGCATGTAATGCAGTTGTGGTTCTTTGACTTGTGGAATGTAGCAAAAACAGCTACTTTTACTGAGGGGTGAGTACTGAACACAACATATTAGTATAGGTAATCACATGATTTCGAGTGCAATTTGGAATAAATAAGCACGAGTAAATTTTTTCAAAGACTAACAAAATTGCATGAGCCCGTAGGGCGAGTGCAATTTGTGGTCTTTGAAAAAATTTACAAGTGCTTATTTATTCCAAATTGCACGAAAAAATCATGTGATTATCTATTAATAATATACATGAAAAAATACGAGGTAGCTTCTCATAACTCCGTAGAAGAAAAGCGCGCGCATCACGTGCAAAATCAATTTATTCAAACCCTGCAAGTGACGTTGACCTTGACATTGACCTTGACATTGACATTGACCTTGACATTGACATTAACCAATCATTCTGACCAATCAGAATGTCTGGTTTGTTTTTTTCTTTGCACTGAATTAACTCTCTTCTGCACTGAATTAACTGAAAACTGCATTCATCTTAACCAATCAGAACTGAGAAATTTTTTCATGTATATTATTAAACAGGACATAAAACAGGAAAACAATATTTCGTAAGAATCTAGAACATTCCAATTAGACCCTTACTGTTTTTAATTCCGTATCAATCAATTTGTCATTGTTATGCAATGGCATTTATCTTTTATGCTCCACCAAGAACATATGGAGCAATTATGGACGGGATTACGAGATTTTAACTACTTTCTGTTTATTTTAGATTAATTATGACAGTAGCCCCAATTGGATTGCATAATATGAAGGGTATATTTCATATAGCATAAATTTCTACGTTTCTGAAATTCACAAATTTTAAGGTCCGTGACACGATTTCACATCGACTTAGTTTTCACGTTAACGGCCTCTCAACTCGCCTATCTGATACTCTTAGGGTGTTGCCGTGAAAGAGGGAGATTAACTCAGTTTCGATCGGTTCTGTGCCTGTCAATTTTTTTTCACATTAAGTCGTCTCCAGTCCTTTATACAAATGCTTCATGGGTATCAAAAGGGTACTGGTGGCCCTTGAAGGAAAAATGAGAATGAAAACTAGCCTAAAAGACAAAAAATCCTGACAGTTTCAACATTTCTACGAAATTGGAATGACTGATAGGCATCTCTTATATACTTCTAAAACTGAAAAAAAAAGATTACTGAGAGGTGAGGTTTGTATCTTTTATCAAAATATTGCCGCATCCATTCTTGGGTCAACCAGCTCTGAACTAGCTGTGCACCTGAGAGGATTCGGTCATGTCCTCGAAAAAGAATTAAGAAGCCTTTGACAAAGTGTAACTCGAGACAGACTTTGTAAAAACCTGCTGGAGAAGGTAGGCACGCTTACGCGCATGCGCGTGTTCACAGTTTTCTTGGAAAACGCCAGGTCTTGTGATTGGCTAAGAGTCACGGTCGGATGCAACGATCATCGCACTCGGGTATTTTGCCAGCGATATTACTGCATGAAAGCATGGAAGATGCTGCCACGAACGTGAACGCAGTTTCAAATGATACGACACAAGAAGCGGACTCGTTAAAGGCGTATCTGGAGAAGGGAAAGGAATTGGCGAGGAAAAATCCTATACCTGCTGGTAAGTTATTGAAATTGTTAATTATAGGTAACGGGTAAGCAATAAATGTCCATTTCCTGCCACGGTCGGCTAAGTCATGACGACATAGGCGGGGTGAAAATTCATTCAAGGGTTGAGGCAAAGTTTTTGTTTTGAAGGTATGACCGCGATCGTCAGAAAATCAACGTAGACACGTAATGTAATATATAGATCCTTTTAACCAGTTTAGGACTTGTTCGAAAGTTGCCATGTTTCGCTCTGGTTCTTATTCTGGATGGCTGCCAAAAATGTGCTCACAATATATTTTTCTAGTGAGCTTTCATCGCTACATGTGTATCACCTCACTCAAATTTGTATTTTATATCAAAATAATACACACAAAATGTATCTGTATTGCTGTGCTAGCATGTATGAATAATGATTTATCAGTTGCTAGGATGGGGAAAAGCTAAGAAATAATGTCAATACGTAAGCCGAGGTTGGGTGTAACACAACATTCACGTTTCAGGGAAAGTTTGAACAACTGAAGAGCAGCGATTCTATAGTAATCGTTGTCAAGAGTTTTGTTCAGCAGCTTCTCGAAGGAAGACACTGCACGATTTAAACTATACTCCTTCATAGGTATTGAACTTATGCCCGAAAATGAAAAACCAATTACCTGAAAACGTGAACAGAACGTGACCGATTAAGTCATGTATTGGATACAACACTGATTGGTTAAGTAGGAGTCATGTGACCAGTCCCTTGGGGAAATACACGGCTTATCGGAAACCCGCCTTGGAATTACTAAATCGTTGCAACTTGCAAAAATGTCGACTTCAGAGTCTATAAATACGGGCAAGGAAAAGCTCGATAATTGGCTTCACGAGAAGAATTTCTTTACCGATGTCTTAGATAAAGTCGAGAAGAAGACTGGAGTGAAAAGGCTCTATTTATTTCTTGGTAATTTGTAAATATTCAAACGCAAATTTGACGAGTCGTCGTCTCTTCGCCTCTAACCATGCTGTTCTTGCACTTGTACAGGTCTTGTTGGGATATTCGCCCTTTATCTTGTGTTCGGCTATGGAGCAGATTTGATTGTGACCTGCTTGGGTTTTGCCTATCCTGCCTATCAATCGTAAGTCTTAAATACCGTATTTCGTTAAAACTACGTATTAGCTGTTTGCCTGTTAAATTGTTTGCTTTAGAGTCGCCATTTGAATGTGGGTTAAACTTGTTTAATACGAGAGAGTAGAACACCTGGTTATATTCCCTCAGCGTTTACCATCTCCGGAGTCCTCGTTGTTGTTCGATAACTGATTTAAAGTCAAATCTGTTTTTTCCCGCTGTGTTGTTTTTAGGGTTAAAGCTGTAGAAAGTGCAGACAAAGAGGACGATACACAGTGGCTAATTTATTGGGTGGTGTTCGGAGTTTTCAATATCGTGGAGTTCTTCTCGGACATTTTGCTCTCATGGTTCCCACTCTATTTCCTAGTGAAGGTAATAAAAACTGATTAACTGTTAGGTTTTTAATGCCGTGTATTTAATTTAAGATGACAATCAAGTGTATCTTAGAGGTTTTATATTTCTTTATGTGACGTCCATTTATTGCTAATTTCTCAACGTGCTTTTACCGATAAAATTAAATTTGTGGACTTCGGACTACGAAGCGCAAAATTTTCTGCAGAAGCCAAAATCAGAAGAAACATTTTATGCAAGCAGATTAAATCTCCAAAGTTGACAGTGGAAAGACATTTTCATTTGCTGTATCTCTTCGTTTATATCACGAACTTTTAATAATTTGTACCCGAAGTATCGTACCTCTGTTCGGCGCGGGTAGTCCAATGAGACGTTTCGATTTTTTTTTTAAGCTGATTTTCCTGTGCTGGTGTATGGCGCCTGTGTCTTGGAATGGATGTAACACTCTTTACCACAAGGTTATCAGGCCCTTCGTGTTGAAGCACCAGAGTCAAATTGATAAAGCTTTGGATAAAGTTGGAGAAAAAGTGGACGAAGTCGCTAAAGAAGGTAAGCTATTGTCAAGCTTGAATAACAGTCAAAAATCCATTTTATTAAACCTTAAAGTCTGCATTTTCAGAGGAAAGCGTCTGATTTTTCATATCAGAGTACTCTTTTCGGTTTGTTTACATCGAATAATCGTATAATGAATTTGAATTTTACATATCCTTATTATGTCGAAGTCTTAATTTAAAACACCATGTCTTTAATAAAAGAATGTTAGGTTTTATGGACAAAATATTGAATTAATTGGCTTCACCTCTCTCAAAGGAAATTCTATGAAATATCGGTTATTTTGTGTACTGTATGGCTTCTTAGACAAGTTTTTTAGCTATCAATATTTAATAAGCATCATTGTAAGCAGATGTTGGTGGACCTATCATATAGCTATGAATTTTTTTGTTTTCCATAACATTAACAGCATCACCAGCAAACTCTCGGGCTTTTGTATTTCCAACTGACTTTTTTTGTGGTTGAGCATTTTCAACTTGTAAGTCAGTCTGTTACCAATTGTGGAATTTTTTTCCGTCAGTTAGAGCTTCTTAGAGAATAAATAAATCCGATCATGCCATAACGTGGCTACACACATTGTGTAAGCCATACATTAAACCATGTTAAAAGTTTTGCAAGAAAAGCATGGAAGTGCTGTCAGACATTTAAACAATTATTTTCATCTTAATGGCTATTGTTGAAAAAACATTTAGCCAGTGTAATCACAATATAATCAAAACTGTTTTAAGTTTTCCAAGTGCCATTTTGTATAAGCAAACTATTAACTTTCTATAATTTGGCCTCAGTACATGCTGAGAGTGAATTTGGAAGCTGGTGTCTTGGAGTACATATATTTTAGCCAGAAGACTTAAAAAATTTAAATTATTACTCTGAGTAGTGCAAGCAGCTTTCGTGTCATGGATTAAGTGTCTTTATTTAGTGTGGATAGTACAAATTTTGAAATTATTGTCTGACAAAATTGATAATGGTGACAGGTGGTAGACAAAATGTCATGTTTTAATGGCATAATCCTGAAGTGATTTATAAACTTGTCACTTAAAAATAATGAAGGCCTTCAGAAGCCTGTGAGTATTTCTGTTTTAATGGTAATGAGCTTATATAGGAGGCATGAAGAGCAGTACTTCAGAAAATCTTTTTTTTTCTTCTTTTTTATATGCCTCTTTGAAATGATCTTATTGTGTTTTTGCTCTCTTTTGCAGCCAAAGATGCAGCCACCGAGGCAGCTATAAGAGCTGCTACTGAAGGCAAGAAAGATTCCTAGATGTTGGGGCTGCAAAGCTAGTAATGAAATCATGCTGAACAAATACAGTGACAAAATACTGCTTTGGATTACTTATTTGGTTCCTTCAATTTACATCAAGAGAATTTCTTTGGCAGTGCTTTACTCCAGTGATACTCTTCACAATATTTAGCTTAGTATCCTACAATCCACTTTCATAGCTTTTCTGGGACTAGATAATTTATTTTGTAGCATTCATTATACTTTAGGATTCTCTGAAACAGAACTCTGGTATCTTTTTTTAATATGTTGTGATAGTAACTTCTATGCATCTCGTACTTAGATTTGAAGTGTAAATTTTGAGGGAATTTTCAGGTGTTAAGCACCACATCTGTGTCACCTGCAGTTGCCTTGCATGTACAAATTTGTCTTCATGAGCAATGTATTTTTAACATGGAAAATTTCCATTTCTATATAGACTTCCAAATCTCCAGTATTATAGTAAACAGGAAAAACTGTTCAGGCATTTTGTGACAAAGGCACAGTAATCTCTAGCACCGGGGAAAATGTGAATATTGTAAAACTGAAATAATTAATGTACATCTAATTAAAACACGGTTAAAAAGAATACTCCTTTTTCGAAATAAATACTAAGAGAGGGTCATATTTTAGATTAACATGGGGTGGGAACTTCTTAAATTCAATTCTACTATTAATTTTCTTTTGTCAATTGTTTTCTTGTTTGATAGATGCTCCATCAATTTTTTTTGCCACTATTGCACTGTTATATTCAATCTTGGTATAAGAGATCAGTAGTATACCAATAAATTGACATTTAATCAGTTGTGTGCCAAAGTCTTTGCTTGAGAGGATGTACATAGTGAGGATTTAGGTACATGGCAGCATTAGGGTGTGGATCATGATTTTTAAGATGAGTTACGCCTTAGACCCTGAGATTGACCAGCCTCTAGTTTCTCTTCATAGTAACACTGCTGAGTCTCATTAAGATCGTGAGGATAAAGGATATGATTGCTAACCTAGGAAGCTTTGATTGTTAAATTAATTCTCCTTAGGAAATCTATGGAAAGTGTCAAGATCTGCTGAGCTGCAACACAATGCATTCGATCGGAATTAATGTCTTGAGTTCCCTGGCTCACTCTAATCCTTGGGTAATTGAAAACAAGAACTAAGTCTGTTTTAAAGAGCCATTGTTGTTTGATAGCTTCTCACTGAGGACAAGCAATTTGGAGGAACCATTAAGTCAAGGAAGAAGGATGCCTAGAGTTGTCAAAATGTACGTGTAAAAGCCTGCGTAAAGGCTTAAGCCAGGAATATTTAACAACTATTCGCCGAAGGCGAGGGGAATATCGTCGAATAATCCCCGAGACGAAGTCGAGGGGATTGTTAGACAATATTCGCCGAGCCCGAGGTGAATAATTGTGTTAAGTATAATTTCAGAGCTGAACAACAGAGGAATTTCTAAAATCATAACATTTTAGTAACATTTATTATTACACGAATCAGGCAGTCGGAGGGCCAATAACTAAAATCAACCAATCAAAATGCTCTATTGTCGGTCAGTATTCTCTCAGTATTGGACCAGGTACTGTCCCGAATGATACCACACTTATGTCCCTTTGAACTTCAGTCGTATAATAAATCTCTTCTTAACCAAGCTTGCTCGGGACCGTATTGGAAGAATATCGGCCCTCGGTCTTTTTTGTACGGACCTCGCTGCGCTCGGTCCGTACTGTCAAGACCTCGTGCCGATATTCTCCAAGTACGGCCCTCGCGCTTGGTTAATAAGATATATTTAACATTTTATATAAACCGCGTGGAGCGGTTTATATAGCGTCATATAAGGAGCCGCTCGACCAATCAGATTACTGGAAACTCTGCTCAGCTCTGAAATTATACTAAAATGATAAAACCACCGCGCGGTAAAAAAAGCAGTCAAGCCGGGAATATAAAGATGTAACCATCGCGCGGTAAAAAATGCAGTCATATGCTAAGTATGACTCAGTTTTACTGAATTTATTTTTAAAAATTACAAGTGAACCACAAGGAAGATTACATTCCAGTTTTACTACACAAGTATTTCCGTAAGGCGAGTGAGGGCTGCTTTTCTTGTGTCCGCTCAGACCACGTTCTGCTCACCAATTAACTTTTCCCGACGCATTTTGTCGTTACAGTTATTTATCTTACATATAATAAATACGATCTAGCAGTCATGCATTAATTAGGTTATGTACCAGCGGTTCAAACCTTCAGATAAAACTTAACATATACACTCTGGTTTTTTTTTTTTTCTCTTTTTTAATAAGAACGTCTTATTTTGGACCTGAGGCTAAGCGTTCTTAGTGATTCGAGGCTGAAAACGTTCTAAAGATGTTCTTAATTTACATGGTATCACCTGATGACTTTGATGGTGTGGAAGTTATTTTGGAACAGTTAAAAATAAGAACTGTTGATTATGATAAACCGAGATGTGCGTCACCCTTACTAAAGTTATACAAAACATTTGGTGAGTTTACATTTGCTACCTTGATTTTATGCCTGTCATTTAATATAATACAGATTAGCAAAATAAGAACGTGCTTACTCAGACTGAGGAATGTTCTTAATACGTTCTTAAAATTTTGGTTAATCTCAGCCTCGACGTTCTTATAAAAAGGTTTTTATAAGAAAAAAGAAAAAAAAAAAAAAGAAAAAGGAAAAACAGAGTGTTATCCGCAAAACGGTTTCGTTTTGCCGTGGGATTGTTCAGTTACAGTTCCCACCTAAAAGAGGCCGTAAATGAGTGAGTCAATTACAATGTGTTGCTTTTTAATTTAGCTTATTTTACTAATTGGCAGAATAAAAGGAGCAGACTTGCGGTTATTTTTGTGACACACAAACAAAATAAAAATTTTGGCTAATCAGCTTAGCTCGCGTTACTCGTTACACACAATCTAAACATTACAGAGACTTAGCCCCACGTTTACGTGAAACTTGTACCGCATGAGTGACTACGTGACCTTGTTTTTCCCGCCATTTTTGTGCTTTTCCGTTTCTACGCCGTGAAAGTAACTTATTTTGCACTTCCCGTGTAGGTAAGATTTTCTTCACTTTTTCTCACACAGAGCAGAAGTTAATTGCCAAAAAATAGCATAAAACCATTCCTTATAAGTCATACAAGGGAAACTTCAAATCCGCCATGACGCGCGCTCACGCAAAGCTAAAGCAAGTAAGGATGACGCCATTTTACGTGAAACGTGAAAGGGCAAGCTGACGTTTGCCGTTTCACGTAAACGCAGTGCTAAATCTCTCTATTACTTTATTGCTTGGAGAGATCTTCAACTGGTGTCGTTAAAACAAAACCAGTCAAAGTTATCTCGAATATCACGTGGGCCAATCAGAGTAAAGGGATATGTCAAAAGAAGCCAATGAAAGCACAGGGCAAAAAATATACATGAAACTTGCGTAAAGCGTGGGAAAAACGGCGCGCGTGACCAAATAGCAAGTGCCTTAAGCTTTGCATCTGACAGGGTAGGTGAGTAAACCCAAGCGAAAGTAATGCAGTCCTACTTTAACGTTCGTCAGTTAATTAAAAATTGTTCTATAGTAACCACTGAGTACAAAACGTTCTATTGTGGTACTGTCATACAGCAAGGGTACGACTGAAGTCCCTGTTTGGGAAGCAGATGGGGGCTAAGAGTGTCCACAGGTACAGAGCAAAGCCAAGCCAACAAGATATAATCTTGCCCCATACTGAAGCAGAGGTCTTCTGAACAATCTCCACATCGCTTTCTTGGGGGCTGTCGGGAGAAATCAATGAGCCAGTAAAATACGCTAAGTAGATTTAGGGTTTGCCTAGAGTTTGAGCTCATTCACAATAATGATTCCACCCACAAAGAAAAAGGCATATCCAAGCACGCCCTGCCTTCGTCCACAACTGATGAATCCAGTGATCTCTTTCTAATCTATAGGACTCTCACTACAAGCGTAATCATGAGATAAAAACTGTTTATCTACAGCCAGTTGCTAAACATTCTCTAAGTAATATTCTCAAGTAAAGAACTAGCATTCTTTGAAGAAGTTCCATATTATAATTCAGTATCTTTATTCAGCTATTCGGGACACTTAATAAGCAGCTTCACGGGATACCAACTTAGTCAGTCCGCCCTATTCATCTGCTAGAGACTTGAAAAACACCTCACCATGTAGAACTCACCTGTACCAATTTGTGAGCATCATCATAATATACAGCGAGGCCAGGAAGTAAATAAAGTGAAAAAAAGAGTAGCTGTAAGCCACTTCTTCTTCTTCGTCGTCTATTATTTCCTGCCCTCTTTTCTCTTCGTCAGCTGTAATGAAGAATTTGTCATAAACAAAACTCCTGAGAACCTCGCAGAAGTAAAGTTATTCATGACCGCCTCCCGGTTAGCTCAATGGATAGAGCGCCAGACAGTTGAGCGGGAGGTCGAGGGTTCGAGCCCCGGCCGGACCAACACTCAAGGTCTTAAAAATTACTGAGGAGAATGTGCTACCTTTCTATAATATCAGGAAATGGATAGACATTCTAGTCTTCTCGGATAAGGACGAATAAACCGTAGGTCCCGTCTCCTGCAGGGTTGGGGTGGGAGACGTTAATTTCCCACGCACCAGATTACTGTGTGGTGGATGTCCTCCCCAGGGGTGGGATGGGTAGGTGTTCACAGGGCCCCATTTAAAATAGCTATCTGCTAAACTAGGCTACCCCGTATAAATATTCGTAAATACAACATGACCAGATAAAACCTTTCAACTAACGAGATTCCAGCAACATAGCTCTTAATAGTGTACCTACTTTTCTGCTCGCTACTGACAAATGACAATACCTTCCTCCCATAGATTATTAATTGCGTGCTGATAACCTGCGATCTGGTGGCCAAAAGGTCCCGTTTTTAGTAGACTGAAGTAGCCGCAAAAAAAGTTGAAAGAGCAGAATTTTTCCAAACGTTCTTATTTTTCAAACGAATAAAGGCTGATAGTTTCGAAAGAAACTGTTTGGGGCTGCGTCGGTGGGAGTAACGAAATAATTTGGATATATCAACAAAGTTGAAATGGTAAATTGGCCACCGTAATGATTACAAAAGCTGACGTTCAGTCGAGCGTTTCGAAGGGCTAACGCTCGAAACGTCAGCTTTTGTAATCATTACGGTGGCCAATTTACCATTTCAACTTTGTTGATATATCCAAATTATTTTTCAAACATCAGGCTGTCCAGGAAAGAGAGCGAAAAAAAAAAGTAGTTTCTTCCAATAATTCGCTTGAGTTAGCGAACAAGCTTTCAGATATCTCATGCACCATTAAACCTACTGCAAGTAAAATGGGGCTTTATCATACCTTTGTTGGAACTAGCTCCTCCTGATGGTCCCAGTTTATCAGCACTCCCTACCATTCGCAGACTATAACAAGACGAAATGTTAAAACAATACTACAACTTCGTCCGAGGATTTAACTGAACATTATTTCTTACTGGATTCAAAATACTGTTTACCTTATGTCGTTATGTGAAAATCCATATTCTCATAGGTGGGGTTATCATGATTGTATAACTTGGCAACTTACACTCAATAAGGGGCCGACCATTTAACTTTTGAGGGGGAGGGGTGTGGGTGATTTGAAAAAAAAATTTCTGCAAGCGCTTGTTGGAAGAAAAAAATTGCATGCAGCCCAAATGTAACAGAAAAAAGAGCAGTTACAACGGAAAAAAATATCCTGCCCAGCAAATAGCTAGAAAAAAAATTTCTTGATGACCAGAAACCACCCATCCCCCCCTCAAAAGTTAAATGGTCGGCCCCTAATTTCTTACCACTAGTGTTACAGGAAATGGACACTTCAGATACTCACCTTGAGTAAATGACAAGCACAAACATGATAGCAAGCCCAACAACTAAAGCCAGTGTCTCTGAGTTTTCAATTGTCCCAATTGAGCTCCCACAAAATTCTTGACTGGTGCTGTTTCCTCCCTGAGATTGAACTAGTAGGGGAAAAGAAACACCACATTCTCTTAAAAATGTAGCCTACGGGCTGCCCCTGCAAGATCCCAGAAAACCTCTGCGCGACCCGTCAAAAATCTTCACGGGGGCGGTTCAACGCGCGTCTTGCGGCACTCATGATGAGGGCCTGGTCTTGGGCTAGCTTAACTATCGCATCCTATATGGGTTAGCGTAAAAAAAAGGAAAAAAGCTAAGCAAAATACTAGTTTCCTAAATTTTAGATTTCAGGTTTTAAGTCATTCTCAAAATAATTGGCTAGGCTCCTAATCAACGTTTGGCAACTCTCAAAATTATCGCGATACTGCAATTCATTTATTGGAATACTGACTGTGAAAACAAGCTCAATTGATCGTAATCAACTGCCCCCAAAGTAATCAACTTGTCACAAATAATGAAAATCTTTATTAACATAAGGGAAAATTTGATGTTTCACACCATACAGTCATGTTTTGTGAAATAACTGGGATATGTCAACAAAGTTGAAATGGTAAATTGGCCACCGTAACACGAAGTTTCGATTGAATACATGTACCGCCAGTTTCAAAGAAAACCTCATAAAAAACTCAAACCAAAGTAAAATGGACCTTGCAGATTAGTCCTGTACATTTACCTTTATCTGTTGGTCCATTGGCAAGAGCTGACAAGGTGAGATAGCTGGCATACAAAGAAATGATGGAGGCTTGAAGGAGACCAGACTTGGGTTGCACTGAGTGTGAAAAAAGTAGAGTGTCAAATAAAGCTGTCTGACTGGCATAAAATTGTTCAAAACGACCACTTAGTTACTCGTTAACTCATCAATGATTAATAAATTTCTTTGAATTTGGGCACCTGTACTGTAATGATCACATGACCTGAAAGAAATATTGAAGTTGTATTTCACTGAAAAGAGCTGAATATGCTTCCTTCTTACTTGAATAAAAAAAAAAAATACTATTTATCACATCTGTCTAAAGGATCAAACTTCTCCCACCATTTGCCTCCAATGAGGAGCTTACAGGAGTTTTAAGCTGTTCTGTCTATAGTCAGGTAATAAAAGTGAAGTTACGTATATGTGCACAATCCTTCGCAGTAAAGCACTATTTAAGCAATAGTGAAAATCAGACCTGAAAAAAATTCAGGCCTGTATGGGATTCGAACCACTGACCTCTGCGATACTAGTGCAGCGCTCTACCAATTGAGCTAACAAGCCAACTGGGAGCAGGCCATCAAATTAATTCGAAAAGTGAAGTTAGTTAAAGGTAAAAGTTTGGAATTTTCACAATTTACTTGGGCACTTATAAGGAGTGGTCAGGTACCTTAAAATGAACAATCTGTAATCTGTATAGCAATCAATCTGGATGAAAATTGCCATGATACTGATGAATCAAGTTACTAAAATTTATTTCAAATTATTCTATAGCCAGTTTGCAGGCAGTACTTAATAATGTATTTTCAAGCCCAAGACTGCACAGCATATTTCTGGTTGGCATATTGGATGGGTGGAAGACTTGGGATGAGTGACAAGGCAAGGGGAAGGACTTGGGATGAGTGACAAAGCAAGGGGAAGGGAGAGGCTGGTTTTTCTCCCCTCCTCTCACTTTGTTATTTGTCCCAGATCTTCCACACGTCCAATATAATTACTCAATATTTCCTGCACTGAATCTTGCACTTGAAAACACAAACTACTGCCTGCAAGCAAGCTGGTAATGTTACCACAGAGTATGTACCTTCTTGGATCTTGGGTAGAATAGATATCACTGAGATGATAAAACACATGATGAAGTTAAAGCTGATAAGGAACTTGTTTAGATGGCAACCACTTGACTGGAAATAAGATTTAAATAGAAGAAAAAACATTGTTAACAGATTTAGTTGCATGACCACAATAAGACTGTATCACTATTCAAATAATTTAATTGCTTTATAATGTAATATAACTTTTACCCACTCAGACAAATTATTTAACATTTGACTGACCTGCGTGAAAAAGACATACGAGAGGATAAACCCAGTCAGTGCAAAAGCATAAAACAGGAACATGACGAAAAACAGCCCTAAAAATAAACAATCAATTGTTGTCATAGAATTAATAGATTTATATTCATTTTATTGGCCTTATTAGCTCACTAACAAGCTATTTGTGGCTCAGATAAGGGTACCAAGCCTACTAAGTAAAAATGTGATCATCTGGGTTCATTTCTTTGTGGGGAACCAAGTTTTTCTTGGTCTGATTGTGACAAAAATGTTAGACACCTTCCTTTCCTAAAATTCACCATTCTTCTAATAACTTGCAATCCTCGAATGCATACTAATTTAATGACTAATTTGTTACCATCCCTGATCAACAATGGATCCTTACTTTGATGTTTTTAAGTTAAACACACAAGGCTCTAAGATTGTTTGAAGATTATACATGTGGCAGACTCAAGATACAAAAGATCAAATTGCAGATTGAAACCCAACCAGTGCTTAATTCAGACAAATTACTGTGACAGCACAACCAAGTCTTCATCCATCCTGAGAGAGTTTATTGAGAAAAAACTGTACACCAAGTCAAGAATCTATTAGAACACTTACCACCAAACCAGCACTTATTATCACTCTCCTCACCATTTGATGTCCTATCAAAAACAAAAGACGGCGTTACCTTATAACTTTTTACAAGAAAGTGCAACCATGTATGTAAAAGTATAATAAAAGTCACTTTCTGTATCTGTGATTTTACTGTACCAAATCTCATTCCATGTGTGTGCAAAGTCAATCATCAGAATCAGTTGAATAAGGATAAATAGAAAGGCACCAATGAACCCAATATACATCCATGCTGAAATTAAACAAAGACAAATAGTGTTATATGGATAAGATTTGATAGGGACAAGTAAGGTTTGATAGCGACAAGGTTTAATAATTCACAATATCAAGCAAATATCAAATTTGATAATTTTTTTATTATCCACTTTTAAAAAATCTGCAAAAGTAGACAACTCTCCAAGTCTGCAAAAGTTTGAGAACACTACACAAACATTAGGGACTTGGAAAGTTACTTGGCAGACTTTGAACTCGACATGATAACCAAATATCTGCACACATTATAATGGGTTATCATGATGTCAACTTCAAAGGCTATTGACTGTATATTCATGCCCACAACCAAACAGATACAAGTATTTCATACAAGCAAGTCATATTTATTATTAATGATAAACTTGCTAATTAGTTATATTTGTTTGTGACTGGTACCCACTCCCCCACCTTTGCTCAGTCAATTCTCCCCTCTAGAAAATAAATTATTTTTTTCTACGAATCTCCCAAGAAATAGAGAGAATTATCAACTTTAATAATAATATTTAATAATAATATTTATTGATTTGTATTGCGCAAATATCAATCCAGAGAAAAAAATTTCATCTGCGCATAACTTTGGATAAAAATGTCTTCAATTATTAATAAAAGTAACTCATAAAGGTACTGCATAATTCAAGGAATTCAAAGTGACTGGTCTTGCTCACCAACTCCAAAGCTTCCTCGGGGAATGAAAAAAGCAGCCACCCACAAAGCTACCAGAAGAAGAAACTTGAGGCCCCAGAACCTAATATTAGTGTGGAAAACAAATTAAGTGTTTCAAAGTGAATTACAGATCTTTCATTCAATTCCCCTCACTGGGCTCACTAATACTCATTCAAATGCCATCAAACATGATTGCCAGGTTTAAGCATGATTTAAACATGATTGACAGATAGAGCCCTGGACTGATGTGCGGGAGGTCGAGGGTTCGAGCCCCGGCCGGACCAACACTCAAGGTTCTCAAATAATTGAGAAGAATATGCTGCCTTTCTATAACATCAAGAAATGGTTTTGATATTCTAGTCTTCTCAGATAGGGACGAATAAATGGAGGTCCTGTCTCCTGCAGGGTTAGGGGTAGGAGACATTAATTTCCCATGCACGAGATTACTGTGTGATGGATGTCCTCCCCTGGGGTGGGATGGGTGGGTTGTTGTCTTGCGTTTCATACATGAGCCTCTGGCTCGGGCAATATGGGTAACCATGCCCCACGTAAAGACATTAACTGCCTCCCGGTTAGCTCAATGGATAGAGCGCTGGACTGTTGTGTGGGAGGTTGAGGGTTTGAGTCCCAGCTGGACTAACACACAGGGTCTTAAAATAATTGAGAAGAATTTGCTACCTTTCTATAACATCAAGAAATGGTTAGATATTCTGGTCTTCTTGGATAGGGATGAATAAATGGAGGTCCCATCTCCTGCAGGGTTGGGGTAGGAGATGTTAATTTCCCACACACGAGATTACTGTGTGATGGATGTCCTCCCCTGGGGAGGGATGGGTGGGAGGGTGGACTAACACGAATGGTTCCTATGTTCCTTTCTAGTCCTTCCCCACTGCAAAACTTAATGCAGTGAAAATGGACTAAATTAAAATTAAATTTAATTAAAATTAAATTAAATTTAATTAAATATTAAATTAAACTAAATTAATTAAATTAAAACTTTGATTACTTTGATTACAAAAGAAAATTTTAAAGATCCAGCTCCAATTGTGTGGTTATATTAAAACATAACTATTGTCCTTGATTCCTACATGCTATTGATAATCAATTAATCAATTGTTTCTCTTTTGCTTAAAATTTTTACCAGTTTTAACAAATAAATAAATAAAAATAAATATCTCCTCACCCATTGTTGAGTCCGCCTCGACAGTCCTTACTGGACCTAACCCCAATGTTAAGAATCATGAAAAGAAAGAAGAAGGCTGCCATTCCAAAACAAATCCTGTACACTGCCAAGTAACCAACCAACAGATTACAGTTTTTTCCAAGAGTTGCTGCCTCACAGGCTTCATTAAAGAATGGAACCTAAGGATGTCACAAATGAAATGAAAAAGATGAGTTCTGAGATAATGTACCGAGTGACCAGCTGATGTGACAAGCAGAGACATTAATTTTTCAAATTTGCAAGAGCACAAGCATAAATTATGATTTGTATTCATGACTATACCCTGTGCAATAGGCACTACTTTCTAGTTAAAGTCCCAGTGTGTGGATTTTGTGTGCAAATATACCTCATTATCAATTAATTGATGGGTTTTTTTTTTTGCCAAGTATTTTTGAAGAGACTTTTTTATATTAACCACTTATGATTACTGCCAAAATGTACAAACATTATATACCGCAATTTGAATTGTATAAATAGCCCTTTCACTGCCAAGATTAAGAAATCCTCTGTAAAATCTGTCTAATTTCAGTTTTCCAAAACTGCTTTTAAACCATGCCACATCACTTGGTTGATATTTTCTTTGTTCTCATCACTTTTCTCCTTGAACATGTATTGATAATGTCAGATGAACTTTCTTTTGGGTCACTGCTTGGAGTGAAAGGGTTAAAATTAGTAGATTAAATGTTATAAAGTCTGCAGATAATTAACAAATCAACATGCAGTGGGTGTGGACTCATCTGACTGCACCTCATGAGTCCACTACCACCTACGATGATAAATATCGAGGTCCATACGAATACAGACCACTCGATAAAAAACCACTGTTGATTTGTTTTTTCACCATAATATCCACATCAATATTGCTTGACACATTGTGGAACACATTGACACGAGCAGCATCATCTGTATACTCTTAATTACCACCAACCTTGGACAAATTAGCTAATCAGATTGTAACATTACTGCCACTTGTGGTAAAATAATGAAAAGAGAATCTCAGATAAATAGCAGGGAGAGAACTAGAAGTCAAAACTGAGGAAACGCTTTATTGGGCCGGACATAATTATTGTTGAACCTCACACTTGGATGACCTCTGTACCATCATATTAAGACTGACTGAGTGACTTATTACCTTCTCTACCATTGTACCTTGTATTCCTGAGGATAACATCACACAGGACAATATTGTGCCAACGAGAAGAAACAGTGTGTACACAATCCTAGTAGATGTGGAACTGCGACATGATGGACAACATGCGCAACAACAGCTAGCAACTGTTGGGCAGCAGCAACATGCACACTAACCAATGAAATGTACAGAATTATCAAAAGGGTTATTGAGGGACTTTGAGCTAACTATGATGTACTGAAAAAAATTCAATATTATATCTCTGTACATGTATAAGAAGACATATCTTCATGCATAATTGATTCTCTGTGTAAAGCAAGAAATCTGAAAATGATTGGGTATGGCGTCCATGGAAAAGTTTTTGATCTAAAATCTGAGAGTTTTACCACCTCAAATTACCAACCGCCATGCATATAGGCAGTCGCCTGGTCTTGACTTGCAGTAGCGAGGGGGGGGGGGTGGGGTTGAGAGGTAGGATGACTTAATTTATCAACAAGCATTTATTAAGGAGGCTAAATCTGATGTTTTGGTGAGAGTCAAGAAAAAAGAACCTCTTGCAGGATGTGATAAATTACTTCACATCCATAAATGGTTAAGACGCTGTCTCTCTTATTTCCACCCAGTCAATTTCACGTCAAAAATAATTTTGTCTGAAACTTAGTCAACTGAAAGACTTTACATCTAGGAAAGAAAAGTTATGAGTGTTTGAATCAGCACATATGTATGAGCCTACACCGAAGTCAAACCCCTACAGCAGATCTCGTCATAAATACAGCGTACCTTCGACGAAACAGAATACATGTCCACCTCATTTACATGTGCCGGGAGGCTTTGAAGAATGAGGCATAACACAATAGAGGCTATTCTTATTTAATGACATGTAAATAAGTGGCCGGGTATTCTGAGGTTTAGCTGATGAATCTTGGGTTTATGTGAAATTTCGGACATTCCTCACTCCATAAACTGGTAAACTTAATGATAACTCCAGAAAGTAACTCCAAACTTTAGCCGTCGGGGAGGACGACAAGAGGTTCTTTTTTCTAACTCATTGTTGCGAACTAAACTCGAAACTGAAGCCATGTTTTGTGCTTAATGTCCTATTGAAACTTTGGATTGCAGCTGCATTTTCTTCAAGAATCAATCATTGAACTCCAGAAGTCTATGTGTCGAAGTTTGAGGGGTATAATTATGGAATTTGCAGCTGAACAATAGCACTTAAAAAATATCGCGGTGAGGATCTATTCTTAATAATATTTCCTGTTTTTAACGATTACATTTTATATATTCAATTCGGTGACTTACATTGTTAAATTCTTATATTTTAATCTTAGCTAGTTCTTAATCTTAATTTATTTAAATTTATATACCTTCACAAGGCTTTATAATTTCCTTTTCTCTTTTTATTTCGTGGTGTACCTGTAAACTAACTTTTAGCTAAGCGTTCTGACCACGCTAAATTGATTGATTGATTAGCAGTGATGCTGCTTTCACAGAGGTCCGCACTAACCATTGCAAATGCTCGTACATGTGCTGATTCAAAGGCTCATAACTTTTGAAAAGTCGAAAACGTAGAGGGGTTTTTGCAAGTGCTTTCCTATAAAGGTCTACCATTAACGGCTGTGTAGGATAGAGCTATCAGTCAGGTCCCAAAACTCAAAACTTAACATCTAAATCAAGGTTATTTACGGCCATAGGCCGATAATGATGTAAAGTGCATGGTCAGAATATGTTAAAATTCGCCTTTTCAAATATATTGAGAGGGAAATTCTAACTTTCCTGGAAAACTAGAAGGTTTTTTAAGCAATCTGATATAAATTTCGTGGCTTAACTATGCGAATCAATTATTTTACAATGTTACAAAATATGCCTATTAACTTTATAATACCCGGCCACTCATTAATATGCATCTTCAAAATAGCTGCTTCTGCAGTCCCGAAGTCGCCAAATTAAATAAAACCCACGCATTCAAATATATACATTCTTCGTTCTTCAGTAAACCTAAATTAAAACCGTTAACTAACGGCGTTAAATAGTACAATATACAGACTGATCGAGTTAGTGGCGTTAAATCTCACAATATACAGACCGGGAGCACGGGACTGCCGGAGCACTGTCTAACTGACCTCTCTCTCAATTATTCTTCGACTTCGGGAGCACGGGACTGCGGGAGCCCTAATTTAACTGCCCTCTCTTCTACTTATTTTTCGACTTCGGGAGCGATGGAACAATCGATTTGTTAACGTTTAAAAGAGGCCGGGTATTCTGAAGTTACTCCCAAAATATGCCTATTTTCAATTTTTGAGACGTAGCGATAGTCACTATTATGGCCTCTAGTGCAGTCGGAAAATTATTTCGAATCAAACCAAATCTGATTTAGTTCTTTCCTAAGTAAAGTTTTTCAGTTGACGGATTTTCAGGCAAAATTATTTTTGACGCAAAATTGACCGGGTGGAAATAAGAGAGACGGCCTCTTAATCTTGACTAAAGTGCGTAGGTAAATCGCCATAATTTTTTTTAGTTAAACAGTACGATTCATCCACTAATTCTTTTCGAGTGAAGATCTCAGCATAGTATTAAAGCTCTGAAATTGAGAGGTTTCCAAAGTTCATAATAATCCTTGTCGAAATGAAGGTAAAAAAGTATTCCGCTGAGTCTCACACTGAAGCATATTTTCGATATTACGCTCCCATCAGTATGTTTGTCATTCCCTTTGATAGAACCAGCTTGCTTCTGTTGAATCGAAAATCGAAGTCAGCTTCATTACATAGGAATTACAAAAAACAAACTTCGCCTACCGTTGCAGCTGTACATACAACAGAGCCCATTTTCTTTAGAAAACAGACTGTTTCACTTTCAAGAAGAAGGAAAGTTTGAACATTGATATCTCTCCCTCATGCACCTTACGCGCCTGAATAACAACAAAACATATTATCCTGTCAATATTCTCGATGACATCTTCGGTATTCCGATTACGTCCGACTGTATCCATAATTAACATTTATTCTACGAGCGCGCGTTGGATATATATGAGATTTTTTATAGATAGCTAGCCAACGAGGCGCGTAGAGCCGAGTTGGCTATAATCATCTCATATCCAACAAGCGCGAGTGGAATAATTTTTTTTATTAGAAACGTTAAATCAAAAGATTAAATTTTATTACATTTTTAGCTCCCTTTTAATTTTAAGCTGACACGTACGCTTGCCATATTTGTAGATTATGGTATATTATATTGGCTGATATAACATAATGGCTAAGCCAATAAAAGTCTTGAATTGCATTGTCCAATGATCTAGTTTTTAATAATCATCTCATATCCAACGCGCGCTTGTGGAATAAATGTTAAATATACTAGACAGTATTGGACTAGAACTCTGGATAAAGAATTCAGGAACTACGGCAAACGGTTTTTGTTTTCGTTTCAACTTTCTTCGCTTGGAAGAGATCAAAATTAGAATTCAACTTATTATATATGAGTTTTTTGTCCATAATTTTCATTCAATATCGAAAAAACATTTTGCTTTAAAGACAGTTTATTTACCGTCTTTTGCCCCATTTATTTATTATTATTATTATTATTATTATTATTATTATTAATATTATAAAGTCCCAGGGCCCTGTCGGTTACAGTCGATGGTGTAAGACTGGGGTCGAGGAATTAGAAAATTATTCAAGATGGCGGACAATGAGAGCAAGAAGGTCAGTGCTTCTCCCGAAGAAGCAGGCGACAAAGACACCAGGTTGGTGTACGGTTTTATTCTTCCGCGCCCAAAAACTGTTCCTTAGCTCTATCAGCTTATTTCAAGCGATCAGCTTTATGTTTTGCACCGACCTACGCGTGCTGTAGTGAACCTTATAAAATTTGTGTAAGAATGGGTTTTAATTTGCAGCGATGAATTGTCTGCTCTCACAAGTGAGGTTGTCAGCGGCGTAGAATCTATCACAAAGACTCTTTCGAAGTTGGGTGAGTACACACTGAACCACCGACTGCGGTACAATATGATTTAAGTCTCTTTTTCCTAATACTTGCTTTCCATCTATGCGATGATTCTTAGCAAGAAATACCCACCCATCCCACCCCAGGGGAGGACACCATCACACAGTAATCTCGTGCAAGGGAAATTAACGTCTCCTGCCCCTAACCCTGCTAGCCTGCGTAGCGGCCCGTGAGGGAGGGAAGAAGGGGGTGGGGAGTCGAGCGGCAGGCTAAACCCTGCAGGAGACGGGACCTCCATTTATTCGTCCCTATCCGAGAAGACTAGAATAACTAACCATTATTTTCTTTGATGTTATAGAAAGGTAGCATATTCTTCTCAATTATTTTAAGACCCTGAGTGTTGGTTTGGCCAGGGCTTGAACCCTTGACCTCCCGCACAACAGTGCAGCGCTCTATACATTGAGCTAACCTATGCATGTTAAATAACCTTCAATTTCAAATAATCTTTAAGCTTAACTTAATACTTCGTTGATAAGAAAGGCAGACTTATATGACCAGAATTCTACAATTTAAATAGGTAAAGTCTAGTTAATGTTGTCAGTGAATTTTTTTGCATATTTGTTGTCTTAATGCATTATTGTGCATAAATTAATGAGTAATTATCATAAATCAGCCAAAATTATGGAAACTGCTGTCAGTGGAGTATACTTAGCCATTGTTATTAGCAATAGAGTTTGCAGTCAATATTAGGGTGAGGCACTTTTCAATGAGCTGTTCTTACACAAAAGTCAGGTTTTGTTTTTTTGTCTAAGACAAATTGACTTTGGTTTATGAGAGTAAAAATGTCTCAAAATTATGTACATTTTTAGTGTAGTTTTTGTTTCAATGACTGTGAATATATAAAAATCACATATGTGAACTGCAGTTTTAGGAATGAATGTGAAAGTGATCTTTGCAGTTGTAATGAACGCTTCTTGAGCAGTAGTAAGTATAAGGCCTGAAAAAAATTCAGGGCTGTATGGGATTTGAATTCATGACTTATGCAAAACTGATGCAGTGCTATACCAACTTAGCTAACAATCCAACTGGGAGGTGGTCATTTTGTTGGTTTGTAATAATGAGTCAATTACCAAGTGCAACTTAAATGTTACAACTTACATTTTCAGTTTGTTTACTAGCGAAACTGGCTAGTGGAGATCAAAAACCAGTAGCCAAAACTGAATTCCTACTAGTCTGTGGCTAGTTGGCTATCGTTAGTGTTGAGCCCTGATTACTGTGGAATGTGAAAAGCATGTGAACTGCTTTTTGGTTGTTAGTTTAGAATATAAACTGTTTGGGGCTGCGTCGGTGGGAGTAACAAAATAATTTGGATATATCAACAAAGTTGAAATGGTAAATTTGCCACTGTAACGTAGAATATAGATGTATTGGAGCAGTACATATGTTTTTTTGTTTTGTTTTTGTAATCCTTTCATTTCCTGTTGCCTGCAGGTGCAAATGAACCTCAGTACAACTGGGAGGATATAACAGACAGTTTTACTGAGGCTGCGTCTGGTAAGACCATTCCATTATTAAATGTAATCTAACCAAGAAATTGTGTTCTTTGCAGTCAGTTATTAACAAGCTTTATTAAAGCTAAGCATACTTTAATTAAGGAATTGTAGATGATATTCAATACTATTTGATTAGAATAGTTGTGTTAAACTACTTTGGTCTCAATTTGATGCTGATTGAGGTGCAATGGGCCCAAGTTTTCAAAGATGTGGTGGCATTTGAACTAGCCACATGCTCAAGGCACACACTATGAATAATTGGTGCAGATTAAAGACCTGCCATTTCTTTTTAATTAATATATGTGGGTCATTGGCCTTTAGCATGTAGTGCTATTGAAAATATGGATTATGATCAAACTAATGGACAGGAGATAACTTGTTATTTTCTGTTTTTCTTTTAGAATTGAAACTGGGTGAGCTTGTACATGACAACATGTAAGTACATACTAGTTGTTATAATTGCAAGTATTTTCAATGATCAGTATTTTATCAAATTGTACCTTTCAATGGAGAGTGTCTGACAAAGCCCCTTCTTTCAATTTTTTTCCTAATGCAAGATTTGGCTTGTTTGAAGCCATGTCAGCAATTGAGATGATGGACCCCAAAATGGATGCTGGAATGTTATGTAACAAAGCTAAGAAAGTTCTTCAGTTTGAGCCAGCAGTTAAGGTGGGTGTTGGGATCCCAGTTATCAAATATATGCTTATGTCCATTGTAAACTGGCTTGGTATTAATTTTGATAGATACTTCTGCATAGTAAAGTTTTTGAATAGGTGAAGACTTCAACTTTATCTCCCTTGTTCACATATAGAATATTTTTAAAATAATACTACCATACTGGTACTGATCTGCACATGCTATAATAAGTAAACTTGGGCTAAGTCCCTAAATTACTTTTTTATTAAAAAAAAACCTTTTGCTGGAGAAAGCTGTGGTTTAATTCCCTACTGAAAGAAGTTTCAATTTTTTTACCCAGGCTGATCTTGTAAGAATCAAAGACTTAACTCCCAAAGAACTTATTGGTATCATGGATGAATTGATAGCTTGCTTGGTAAGTACATTTGAATTGATATCAACTGCAAAAATTGTAGTCAATAAGTAGGCCGATGTTTTTGTAATTGGTTGCTATGTTTATTTCAGTTAGGCAACCACTAGGTAGCAAGTCAATTATTCGGCAAATCATGCAGTCCATCAGTCAGTCTGTTAGTGTCCATCCATACATGGGTCAATCAGTTGAGCAGTCAGTGAATAAGTCAGAAAGCCAGTCAATTAGAAGTTATCCAGTCAATCAGTCTTTCCATTAGTAAGACACTGGGACAAGCAACTAGTTTTAACAGTTAGTTAATTAATCAGTCAGTCAGTCAGCCGGTCGGTTATTTAGTTTTCATTTATTCAGTTAGTTAGTCATTCAGTTACTTCTCTCAGTGAAAATAGTTAGTTCATTATTCGATCATCTAGTGATTTAATTACCACATGTATGCAAATGGCTATTTTGTCAATCTATTAAGCCTGTTTATTTGTCTCTTTGTTATTCAGCTATTCTTCCACCATTTTAGGCTTTATCCCGTAATTATATATATCTTATTAACCAAGCGCGAGGGGCGTACTGGGAGAATATCGGCCCGAGGTCTTGACAGTACGGACCAAGCGCAGCGAGGTCCGTACAAAAAAGGCCGATATTCTTCCAGTACGGTCCCGAGCAAGCTTGGTTAATAAGAGATTTATTATACGACTGAAGTTCAAAGGGACACAAGTGCGGTATCATTCGGGACCATTCAGGACCATTCGGGACAGTGCCCGGTCCAATACTTAGAGAATATTGGACCGGCAATAGAGCATTTTGATTGGTTGATTTTAGTTAATGGCCCTCTGACTGCCTGAGTCGTGTAATAAAATTGTGTTATTCTCACATAAAATACAGATTACCTGGTTAGATGGACACTCGCTGGTACAGACAGTGTTTACTTGTCTCTACATGCACAATCCCCTCATCATTGAAGACCCTTGCCTCAAGGTAACAAAGTCACATACATTTTAAACACATGATGTATTATTTACTGCCAGCCAGGCTTAACATACATTTTCCTGCACCAATCTTAGAGTTATGGTCATGTAAAGGTTGTGGATTCTGGATTATTGTGGACAAAAAAAAAACAATGTCAGTGTTTGAAAATGCTATGCTAAAGCAGTTGAATGCACTTCCTTTTGGTACTGTTTGCTAAACCATAACCCAGGCAGGATGTTGAGTGTGCGCAAGAGAGGTGTGTAAATCTCTTGTTAAAGGTGACTGAGTGATTTACAAACACTTCCAGAGTGACACCAGCAAGCCATTCAAAAGTTGGGCCTATAATTTGCCCTAGATAATAGTTATGGTAACAGTAACTGTACGGTACTGATACAGGAAGGGACAGGTTTTTGACAAATCAGAACATTCTTTCCCAGTGATTGATGAGCTAACCGCCTCCCGGTTAGCTCAATGGATAGAGCGCTGGACTGTTGTGCGGGAGGTAGAGGGTTCGAGCCCCGGCCGGACCAACACTCGGGGTCTTGAAATAATTGAGAAGAATTTGCTGCCTTTCTCTAACATCAAGGAATGATTAGATATTCTAGTCTTCTCGAATAGGGACGAATAAATGGAGGTCCCATCTCCTGCAGGGTTGGGGTAGGAGACGTTAATTTCCCACACACGAGATTACTGTGTGATGGATGTCCTCCCCTGGGTGGGATGGGTGGGTTTACAGAGGGCCATGTGTTAGAAAACTCTTTACTGGGCTAATCATGTATTTACCCTCTTGAAATAAAGAACATTGTATTGTATTGTATTGATGACGATTATTGTACTGAAGTGTGATACCATCCATCTCTTTCAGGCATTCTGTATAGCCATGTTGAAAACTTGTGACCTCATCAAGTCTATTATTAATAGAGCTCAAGTATTTGAGGAGGTGAGATGGTGATTCAATCATAAATTAGCTTTTTAATAATGATGAGAAAATTGCCAGGACTAATATATTATCAGATACAATGAAATATATGAAGTTCATATATTTTGAACTGCGGTATTAGATACGTATGATGCACGATCCTCGCAGTAGATAGCGCTATTTAAGCAATAGCGAAAATCAGACCTGAAAAAAAAATCAGGCCTGTACGGGATTCAAACCACTGACCTCTGCGATACTAGTGCAGTGCTCTTACCAATTGAGCTAACAAGCCAACTGGGAGCAGGCCGTTAAGTTGATTCGTAATAAACCCGTGAAAGTGATAAATCAGATACAATGAAATATTTGAAGTTCATATATTTTGAACTGTGGTATGATGCACGATCCTCGCAGTAGATAGCGCTATTTAAGCAATAGCGAAAATCAGACCTGAAAAAAAATCAGGCCTGTACGGGATTCGAACCACTGACCTCTGGGATACTAGTCCAGCGCTCTTACCAATTGAGCTAACAAGCCAACTGGGAGCAGGCCGTTAAGTTGATTCGTTATAAACCCGTGAAAGTGATAAATCAGATACAATGAAATATATGAAGTTCATATATTTTGAACTGTGGTATTAGATACGTATGATGCACGATCCTCGCAGTAGATAGCGCTATTTAAGCAATAGCAAAAATCAGACCTGAAAAAAATCAGGCCTGTACGGGATTCGAACCACTGACCTCTGCGATACTTGTGCAGCGCACTTACCAATTGAGCTAACAAGCCAACTGGGAGCAGGCCGTTAAGTTGATTCGTAATAAACCCGTGAAAGTGATAAATCAGATACAATGAAATATATGAAGTTCATATATTTTGAACTGCGGTATTAGATACGTATGATGCATGATCCTCGCAGTAGATAGCGCTATTTAAGCAATAGCGAAAATCAGACCTGAAAAAAATCAGGCCTGTACGGGATTCGAACCACTGACTTCCTATAGTTCATTGTATCTGATTTATCACTTTCACGGGTTTATTACGAATCAACTTAACGGCCTGCTCCCAGTTGGCTTGTTAGCTCAATTGGTAAGAGCGCTGCACTAGTATCGCAGAGGTCAGTGGTTCGAATCCCGTGCAGGCCTGATTTTTTTCAGGTCTGATTTTCGCTATTGCTTAAATAGCGTTATCTATTGCGAGGATTGTGCATCATACGTAACTAATATATTATGTTATAGAGTTCATATTTTTATTAGAAAATCTCATCATTTAAATGTTGGGCCAAGTGCATCTGAAAAAAGACACAAAACACTCAAGCTTGGCAAAGGGAATGTTTTTAGAAATTCCTATTTATTTTTCCAGGAGGATTTTCAAGCAATTACCTATGGATTTAAATTTGCAACTCAAGTGACAGAAACAAGAGCTGCAGGTTTGTGATTAATGTCCTTCTAGTTTGGAGGTCACTTGGGTCATAAAAATTACAACATCTCATAACAATCACAATATAGTCCACAAATATTATTAACAACTATTCAATTGTAATCATTTAAAAATAATACTCATTTCAATATTTTTAGGTATGCTGAAAGAGGCAGAAGATGAAGTTGGTAGAAAATTGAAGGTGCAGGAACAATTAATTTTAGCCTTGAGATATCATTCTCTTTAATCCCTTTACTCCCAAATTTGTCCTCAAACAATTCTCACCATGTTAGTTTGAAGAAGTTGTGATGGGTCAATTAAATATGATAATCCCCTTAATGATATTTTTCTGTATTCTCATTACTTATCTGTGTGATGTTGTTTTTGATATTGTAAGGAGAAATTCTGTGTTGGTCACTTGTGGAAGTTAAAGGTTTGAGTCATCATAAATCAGGGTCCAGTTGTTCGAAGGCTGACTTGCACTAACCCAGGGTTAAATTTTGACTCAGGTTTCCTTATTTCTCTATTCAAGAACCTTTCTGAGATAATTTTCCCCGTTCTTTTTAGAGCATCCTATTATCAAATTGTAGAGACAAAATAATTAAACTGAACTTTAATTTCTTAAAGCTTTCAGATCTGAATTCAAATTTTACGCTAATCCTGGGTTATCATAACCCAGCTTTGAACTCGGCAACAACAACAACAACAACAACTTTATTTTTTTCACCCCAAAATATACAAGAAAGAAAAATTTATAATAATAGTACAGACAGTAATAGGGGTGCTGGCTGTCCGAAATAACCTAAGAGTTAAAAATGCCAGGCAGCCAGTTAAAAGAAAGAGCTTTTTGAATCCCAGCCCTCTGCATAATGTACAAGTGACCCTATGGTATGTATCTTAATTCTGTTTTCTAGCCATTGAAGACCACACTGAGGGAAGAACCTAACTGTGACTTGGATGCTGTGCAGGTACTGTGCTGTGTACTCTACAAATTTGTCATGACACCAGTCTCACGCCGACTATCAGAGTGGTGGTGAAAATAAAAATGTATGTTTATAATTTTGTTTCTCAAAAGTTGTTTTTCCCTGCAGAGTCAAGTTAAGGAATATGAAGCTGTTTTAGCAAGATTAAAGTTCTATAAAGCATTTTACCTCACTTTAGTTGCTCTGGAAAAGTCAGAGGTGTGTTGAATCTAAAATGCTACCATTCAATGACTCAATTATTTTCTATTTTTTGCAATGATTGATGAAGACATTTGATCGCTATTTTCAATTGACATTTTAGCACCTTGTATTGTTTAAATGTAAGTATGATAATTATAAACTGCAGTGTTTTACAGGGATTTCCAGCCCTGAGAAAAGCTGTAACTGCAGACATGTAAAATTTTGATAATTTCTTATGTGGGCTTGGTATTGCCAATCAGCTTCCAACACATCACTTGCCTCAAATTTTTGTTGTCTGTTCAGGCCTGCATGGTTGCTTGCAGATATTCAATTGAACACTCAAAGAAAAATTCTATATCTATCAACACCCAGGTATTATTCTCTATCAGAGCTTTAATGACCTAGAAGAGGGTTATAAGCTTCTGTCTCTATTTATTATTGTTTCAGGCCATTTGAAGGTGATGATTGAGTTCACTACTCACAAACACTGTTACTCTTTAATCAACAATTGTAGGATCCAGGTATCACTGCAGCTAAGCAGTCATTAAGCACTGCACTGTCTCTTATTGAACCAATCAGAAAGACTGTGGAGTTAGGAATTCAACCTGTATCAACTGACGATAACAGACAAGGTAGCCCGCCCGTTGTGTTTCTTTCAGAGTTCGATTGGAATTTTTTTTTTCTTCCAGAATGTGTTTTGAACTAGTGCAAGATTTAAATTGTGTTCATCAAACAGTGAATATTGAGATACTTTTAGGTTACTGTCAATAAAATCTGGTCTAAATTTTCCAAAAATGTGTATCAGACTCGTCAGAACAACTCACGCACTTTTTTTTTTACTGGATATCTTTGTAGGTAGTATAATGGGTTTTGAACCGCTTGTCAATCAGAGACTTTTACCTCCGTCCTTTCCGAGATATACAGCCATCTTTGGTCGACACCAGGTGACAAGTTGTAAATAGTTTTGAATTAGATAGTCAGAGTACTTTTTCAATTGAGTGTCAAAGTAACTCGCGCACGTTTTCCCGCGCTTCGAGTTCTCATTGACTCTTAAAGGTATTTTTCTTTCTTCTGATTTGTCGTTCTGATTACTTTGGTTTGGGTCTTACCACGCTTTATTTACAAAACTCCAAGATAAAATTTTTTTTCTCTGCATGTTGTCGTTAACCTAGAGAAACAGGAGCATACAATTTGTAGTTTGAATTGGTAGATTCGAGAGTAGGATTTCGGTTAGAGTTCGGCGTGACGTACTGTTCTTTTGCGATTTACTCGCCTTTCCACTCTTGCAAGGTCGTTACTTTCAGGTAATTGAAATGTATAGTTTGTATATCCCATAAACATTTATTTTGAAATCGTGACAAGCGCGCAAAAATGAAAAAAAAAAAAGGCATGTAAGGATCAGCTTCTCAGAAGTAAAGACATTTATTGGTAACTACCATGGTATTCACAGATTAAAGAAGCTTAATGTAAAATCTGTCATCACATTAACTGTTAAGCTTAAGATTACATATGTGACAAAAAGGGTGTGAATTGTCACCTTTTTTTTAACAAACATGTTCCAGGTTGCTGTTCAGTAATAAATCGCAGATGATATCAAAGTGTGGTACGATAAGAAAAAAGTCACAACACGCAGCTGAGTGTTTCACTGATGTTGTTAACACATTTTGACGCCATTTGTTATCTATTACAGAAAATGTTATACCTATTTGTTCAATACAATAAAGTGTATCGTTATCCAGATGGAGATTTGTGAAGTGAACGAAAGGAAATGAGGAAGATAACTGTTCAACAAGACTCGAACCGTCTTTTAATCCAAGTTCCCTTGAACCGGCATGCCTTACATTTCATTCATATACACACAAACATATGCAGATTTCATTTATATAAACACGAATATCGTTACAAAAGGAGCAAGGTTGTAAGTGATGACGTCATCTATACGTCTGTTCCCCAATATATCACTAGTGAGAACCGATCAAAGTGCGTGTATTCAACTTTTGTACATGAATTCTAACAGACGGTTCCTTTCTTTCAGGCTATTGATTACACCGAAGAAATGGTCAAAAGATTTCTTCATATCTGTGATGTAGTGAGCTATGCGTCGCTTCACATTGTAATTGTAGGTGGATCTTCTTATATGCTGCATGTTTGTTAGTACATATGGCCGTCGAGCTGGGACTGCGCCTGTCAAAGCCAAGCAATTTTCTGATGCTTATCACTCAATCAATTATTTCTGGTGGGAAGTCATATTCACTCGTGTCAGGGCTGCTAATAACGGCCGGTCAACGGACAATGTCCGGTCAAAATTGGGTACTGACCGGACAAATCCTTGGTTTGCCGGACATCTTGTCCGGTCCTTTACCGACTCGTTCAAAGAAATTTTAATTTTTAACTGTTTGATAATCACAAGGGACACAGTCATGTTTCCAAAAGAAAAAAAAAAACCAATTTAAAAGTAGACAAATTAGTGGTCGAGAAATTCCCGGCAGTCGCAAATTTCCGCGATGTCATCAAGTCCTGTCGCGACCGCAAATCATCGTGTTTTCCGTTATTTTATTTACTTTATTTAAGTGTTCCCAGTAAGTAGAGGGTTTTACCTTTGGCTAGATACCATCATTTACTCTTAAATAAAGTGATTGATTGTTTGATTGATTGAATGATCGGAAAGCACCCTCACGAAGAATAATCTTGCTGCATCGAGAATACTCCAAGTCGCATTTGTTGCAAAGTGCAAAAAGCGAGTAAAAGGCCCAAAACCCGGAGAATCCGACCACTCTTTTACTCTAACAAAAATTCACAACCGTAACTTTAAAAAAAAGGGCTCTGAGTGTAATATTTAATTTTAAGTGATTTTGCCAGATGTAAAGTAAAACCATAGTTAGTAGAGGGGGACCTCTACTAGCTATGGTAAAACGGACAATTGTGGTTGTATCTTGCGTAACCGTTCCACGTACTCAATGCGAGGCTGCTTCTGCAGTAAAGAGTTGTAAAATTATTGACTTGTAATTTTTATTGCCAGACCGACTTGGATTCAGTTGTTTTTTAGTTGTAAAAGGATTACTGTGCAATCTGGGTTCACTATCGCAAGAGTTCCGACTGTTACAATTTGACCGGCCAAAAACGGGTACTGTTCGAGCAAAAACATGTTTGACCAGACAACGTGACCGGCGACTGCCCATTAGTTATTTGCAGCCTTGCGTGTCACACAGGGCTGAGTTAGGGGGTCCATTATTATTATTATTGTTGTTATTATTTGTCGTTAAAAGGGCCTGTCAGTGCCTAAATTGAAATTAATACTTTTGCTTTTCACAACAATTTTTCGCCCGCGCTTCCCTCGAAGAAGTAAAACTACCAAATTGACGTGTAATACTGTTATTGAACATAGTTCCTCGATTCTTCTTGCTCCAAGGCACCCCTCAGTCCTGCGAGAAAACGCTGGGACAATGGTTTATTTGCTAGAAAAATTGCTGTGGTCGTGAAGGTCAATCTACAAAGTACCTAGATGAATAGCAGCCACAAATTAATTCTACCTCGTTAAAAATGTCTAGATTGATAACTAAGTACAAAGTGCTTTTTAGATTTAACGATTAAGTGTCTTGTTGCAGGACTTCGTTTCAGAATTCAGCAAGAAGCGGCCCTGTGTTTTGACACGTTCGTATTTGCAGGTAGTTTGATTATTTTTTGACATTTTTGTTTTTTGGCCTACAGTTACGTTGCAATTGGTACGTTCTCTAGTATTCCGCGCGTATCTGTTGTCTTTCCGGACTTAAACACGAAGGCGCGCACTAAAAGGAGCCTTAGGTCCCACAGGACCATTTGTCAATCAACCGTCGTGTGATGTAGAACTCTAAGAGTCAAGTCAGCTTGAGCTACAGCTATTCCAAAGCAGTGAACAGCGGGCGCATTCCTCAAAATTGTTTTATGTCTTCAACACAATACAAGAATTTTTGAGATTTGTATTTCCTTTCTCCAATGGAAACTGTCTTTATTTGTGGCGGTAAATTTGAGATCGAAGTAGGTGGTTCGCCCGTTACCTCATTGCCACCATGCTGGTGGAAGTAAACAATAGATATCTCGTTAGCTCCTTTTGTTCGTCTACCAGCATTTGAATTTGACCCAACAGTGAGTGACAAATGAGCCTAGGTCTTCCCAGGGAGACTTCCTTATATAGCGCGCCTTCGTGTTTAATAAGAAGCGCTGTTCTTGCAAGATCTGTGCGCATTATTCTTTCTTTTTCTGAATTGTGTTATTCAAAGAATGAAAATCCTTGACAAAATAAAATACTGAATATTTACGTCAATTTTATGGTATTCTTGGGTGATTGCAAGATTTTCCATACGACCTTCACTTGATAGCAAGCAAAAGCACGGATAAACACAGATTCTTAGTTACTCCTATCTCGAAGTGCCTGACAAAAAAGAAATCAAGGAAATATTTAAAATAACAAAAGTGACGTAAGCAATTTTATATAGAGGAGAATTTCGAGGAGGGTCTTAACAGTCACCCGTTATTGTCGGTTTTCTGTCCAACAGGCTTCACTGCCATGACTGCGCTTGCGTTGTCACTCACCTATTTTCGGCCTCGCTAAACCTTCGTACACCGCGTTACTGACAGAACACAAACAAAATACGTTTGTTAAGTGAAATTCTTTGTTTCTACTTTCATGTACAGCTTCTTGTTTGGCGCAACAATAATCTTTTGGGAAGAGCTGAAACAATCAGAGATGCAATCAGAGCATTTAACAGTCCACCCTCCATTGCTGAAAAGTAAGCATACTGAACTATTTGGAAACCCGACAGAAATTTTTCTTAAATTTTTTTGTTGGGTCTTTTTGGGACTAATCGTGGACAGCGTTTACAAGCGTTCCAATCCTTTTGGACTCATTTGACCTACAGAAACTTCACAATACCTTACTCAGTTATAATGAATAGCCCACAATAAATAGCCCACTTAGAACCTTCTTATAGAGAATTGCTCTTTATGTTTGTTGGTTTGTTCTCGCCTCAGATCCTCACTCAGTACCAGTCCCAAAGCAAATGACCTGGCTGATAGTTTTATCAACAGAGCTGTCAGGGTAAGTCTAGGTCTCCACGAAAGTAACTTTCTGACGTCCATTACCTGTGCCTTCTTGTTTTGGTCATCAGAAGCATACTTGCACTTCTCAACAAAAAATTAATATAGCAGAAAGGAAAGAACAGAACGTCATGTTGGTTCTCTTGGCTGCATGTACTGCAAATGTTAGTGGCTCGTAGTGATACTTACCAGTCACTGTCAGCACTAGTACTTACGCTTACTACTTGTTAATCCCCGACTTTATTTCTTATTATTTGCTTGTTTGTTTGTTTGTTTGTTTGTTTTTTATTTACGCAGCCTGTGAAGTCCATTATCCATGCTCTCGGCCACAATCGTGCTCGGCAGAGAGACAAGTTGGCACATCTTTTGGAGGAGTTTGCCGCTCTTCAGGATGAAGTAGGTTACCTTCTATACTTCTTGAGCTAAATACTTCATTCGATCGTTAATAGCCTACGTGCAAGAGATTAGAAATTACATGCTTGGGCGTGAAACTGAAGTTTTGCGTGGGGAAAACTTGTTGGAAGCTAACACAAAACAAATAGGTATGCCATTGTGGAATTCAGATTAAGAAAGGACCCTATTCTTTCTTTTACAGGCAGACAAAGTAGATGCGCAACTTCATAATTTGTTAATCAAAGTAGAGCCTCAGGTATGACTATAAAATTTTGAAAATAAGTGTCTGTGAGAGCGATCTGTTAACTGAGTCGAAAACAAACAAAAATTGTTTGCTTTGTTGCTTTCATTTTTGCCATTTCCTCGACCTCGATTTTTCCGTTAATTGGCTGATTGTTAATTGCGTTAATGACAGTTTATTAGACGATGGAAAACAATATGCTGCCCTTTCAAGGCAAGAATCGTTTTGTTTGTTGTGAACGCCAGAAAGCGAAAAAAAAAAAACTCATACACTGTTTTTTTTTTTTTTTTTGTCTTCTATATTTTGTAGCGTCAACACTTTGCTTGTTTTGGTTCATGGGTGTTGTACCATACACTGAACATCATGATTCAATACCTGTTGTCTGGGTTTGAGTTGGAACTATACGGTCCTCACGAGTATCACTACGTTTTCTGGTAAGATACCATAACCCAACACTCATGATGAGGAGTTTTCATTTCATTCGAAGCTTGAGGTGTATTGTTTTGACTTCTTAGGTACTTAGACTTCTTGTTTGGGTGGCACATGACGTGCCTTAATCGCGCTGAAAAGTTACTGCAGGCTCAAGAGACCGCACTTGGTACGTAGACTTGAAATAAAGACCAATTCTCAATCGAGTGTCCAAAATAATCCGGGAAAAGTGTTGTTTTCGAATTAGGAGTTTATCGAAGAGCGAAGAGTTTCATAAAAAAAAAGGCAAAGTGTTGTGCGAGCTGCGCTTCGCTCCATTCCTATGAAAACGCTGAACTACTAAAAACTAATATTACTAGTATTAAATTAATAATAAGGCTAATCGGGCTCTTTACAATTCAAGAAAAAAGGTCACTACGTAATTTAAAACTAAAAATAAAACTAGAAGTAATCTTGTGCTTATATAAATGTAAAATTTACAATGAGGCTAGTAAACTATTTACGCTCCATTCCTTGCAGATTTTCAGATGGTCAAAATTATAGAGCGTTTACAGTCTGCTAAAATTCACGACTGCTTTGAGATGCTGGTTTCCACGAGAAATCGTGTTCTTACTTGTTTTTAACTTTCATTTAATTTCAAACTTTCAGCAGTGTGTAGGATTTATTGCCGTGTCCTTAGTTAAGGCCTCCCGTTAAATAAATTTTGCATGAGCCCTTTTGTAATAAGTATAATAATTGTTGGTCTTCATTGTCCTTTGTGGTACGCAGCTATTCCAACTACTACGGCTATTTCACCCCTTGAACCGTAAGAGTGACCAGCATCTAATTTCTCCTTACAGCAACACCGCTGAACCACACAAAACGTTCAGGAGAATAAAGGAAATGATCACCAACTAAAGAAACTCTTAAACGAACTCTCCTTGTCAGCACCTTAGGAAATTGTTAGAAAACAGTATGGAGAATATGCATCCTGATATTAGGGAGTAAGGGGCTTAAATTCAAAGAAGTTACATTCCTTCATTTTTTTCAGAGCAGAGAAGTGGTCGGAGTGGAAAGAAAAATAAAAAGAAAAAGAAGGGTAAGTTAGAGCTGAGTGTTTTGCAAATTGTTCCCGTATGATGTACACTTCTCTGAATTAGTCACAGTAAAGTTTCTCCCCCCCCCCTCCCCTTCCCTTCGGGCATAACCACTCAGGGCATTTAAGTTTGGTAATTTGTCTTTGGTTGTTTTTTTGTTGTTGTTGTTTTCTCTTGTTTTGTTTATTTCTCTGTTTTGTTGTAGTTGTTTTAACTTATATTGTGCTCTAATAAAAATCGACGAAATACTGAGAAAGAGCTCCTCTCTCAAAGTCTCGGTTTCCTTTTAGTATTTCAATGAATAAGGGAAAAAATTCCTCAGAAAGTAAATTCGTGTTCTGCTTCTGTACTGCTCTGTGGAACAGAGCTGTGTTGCTTTTTGTGTACTGAACACACTTGAATTCTTTTTTTTTTGTTAGCGAGTGAAAAAGCAATACAGGAACACCAAGGAATGTGGCACTTATATCAAGGGATGAGGCATCTATGTCAAGGATATCTCAGGGTAACAATACCGACTTTAATTCGATGTCTTTTATAATAATCTCAGTCCTATGTTATGCGCATTGCCCAATAATGCTCTCTCCTAATGCAGTGCATTCTATGCCTTCAAGAGTTTCAATAAAAGCTCGTTACCAGTCTACCGCCGCCTGTAGAAGATTTTTTTAGCCTGCGAGCAAGTTGTAGTGTTTGGGTTTCGCCTTACGGCCCCTTTTCCTGGCACAGCCCTCTATTACACCATGGGGGTTGAATATTTGAATATCATAAAGTTATAGTCATGCCATCTTAAGCTATCGTATTTTTCCTGAAATTTTAACCTCTTGTTAGGCAATTGAAGGATTTGAAATGCAAAACAAAACAAGAAAGCCAGCGGATAAATTTGGTTCCGAACAGGTATGTACCAAGAAGTCAAAATTTATTACCATTTCATAGTTGTTTGAAAGCAAGCACACAGAAAAAAACAGTGAGCTGTGTTGTTTCCACTATCACCTCAAGTTAAGAATTCATACGAGTGGAGCCTGCTTTTGTTAGGGCCGTGAATTGCTTCAGAGACACAACACGTACACAGATTATACAACACAGCCAAGTTTTTTTTCTGTGTTGGACTGGCCCCAAGGATGCAGGGTCCGATTTGGTTTTTTAACAATTGGTAGCTTTCTACTCTTTGTCCCATGAGCAGTTTAGTTACAATTTGGGTTAACAATGTCAGGGCACTTTTGCCAGGTGTTCAAAGCGGTGACATAAAGCCTGACTAAATTAGTTCCTCCGGACACGTACTACAATGTAGTGCCAAGGCACGAGTTTTGGAAAAGCGGCAAACGGAAGAAGGGAAATTTTGTTGTTTACTATCATCCGTTGATACACCCCTAATATATCTCCATTCTTTGTAGAGAGACTTTTTTTCAATTTTACTCCTGTACTGATTGAAGTTCCATAGGAAATGTTGGCAAAATAAGGAAACATTTTAAGTCCGTGTTGGTGTGATCTATATGATTGATTGTACTTCCTAGAAACAGATAACTATTTTCATTATATTTTGGTTCATTTTATAATTACAGACTCGTTACGAGCGCCGTTTCATGCCATTCCAAGCTGTGGATACCCCTCAGCCGATGTACTACGCTCACTACAAGGAGTATAGTAACATGTCTAAGATGAATGCATCGCAGGTTAGAGGCTGATGCTGAAACAAATTCTAGCTAGCTAAACAATGTTCCCGTTGGAACAATTTGCAATTTCCTTTTTCGTGTTATTCAGGTCCTTGCAGTATGCAGAATGTTTATCACATGAACCTGGTCTTATGACTTTAAAAAGGTCAACCGTAGACTACACGAACTGGCAATTTGTTCATATATAGGTTAACTCCCGCTGGAAGCACTCAAGTTTTTTTTTTTCCGGACTATTCATTTCGAGCTGAGGAAAAACAGTGATGAACTGCTTGGCGATACCTGAATTATGCCAGCATTGAATTATGCTTGCTTTTGCTTGTTTTTTTTTTTCTTTGTTTTGTGAGTCTCCGTTATAGTGGATACAACGTTTTACATTTCCTCCGTCATGAAAAGGGAGATGTCATGACTAATCAGAAAACTTGTTCTGGTCTCATTATTTCAGAACACAGACTTGTTTGTGATGGCGTCAAATTCATTTCAGCAAGCGAAGTCCATTTTTGAAGTTGTTAATAATGTACATAGTGAGGTGAGGATACCAGCTGTTTCAAACCGTTGAAGTTTGATGATGTCTTAATCTGATTTATGTCGAGTTGTTTAAGCCAGCTGCTACAGTATGCTTCAGCTTTTACGCTTCTATCGAGCACTTCAAATTAACTCTTCCCTCCCTGTGCCAAACTAGTTCTTGGTCTGTGCAAACAAGCGGAAAAGCGAGCGCAAAAACGGCGAGAGTCAGGCAAAGAAAAATGAGGCGGTCTTTTCCCTGGAAATTACTGCTTTTTCTCTCACCTGATCGTATCCAATAGTCGGCCGGTCGACCTAATGATTTGAATTGCGGGACGTTAGCCAACCACTATTTTGCAAAGCTCGTCGATTTCTTTGTGCGGAGGAATGAAAACCAATATTTTGGGAAGTCACCTAATAAGACTTTCTGCATGCGACAGAGTAGCGGGCCCATTCCTATCCCCCCCGTTACCCAAGTTGCATATCAGCAGCTTCAGCGTGATTCCAAAAAAGGGTCAAACAGGCAAATGGCGCCTTATAGTAGACTTATCCTCCCCCAAGGGGCTTAGTGTTAACGATGGCATAGACCCGGAAGAATTCTCGATGCACTACATACGGCTGGATGAGATTATCAGGATGATAGCCGCACACGGGATAGGGGTCGTCTCGAATCTGTATGCAGCCGAACCATCTTCTTTTGCTGTCTTCTTTAAAAGCGAAATAGAGAGAAAACAGAGATAGGCGTCGGATCAAAATATTTCATGGTTCCTAAAGTTTTTTTCTTCGAAGTATTTGCCGTTTTTTCGGTTATTTTGTTAGGTTGCTTTGTTGCTGAAAGTCACGAAGACAAACCTTGTTGTCACCAAACTGGCTGCTGGAGGCCACAAGCATGACTCAGCGGTGAGCCTTCGCACCGTTTTACAAATATGACCTGTAGAAAGTACAACATGTTTTTTCATTGAGTATAGTAAACCAAAACCAGAGCAATTGCACTGGCCAATCACAATGAAAGAAGATGCTTCGAGGAGCCATTGAGAAATCTAAGAAAACACATGCAGACTGCTTGTGGCCCGGGAGAAGCATGATTCGATACTCCTTAGCTACAATAGGCGATATAAATACATTATTACGTGAAAGATTCTTACCAATAGCCGGTAATACTGTGGTCAGTTCAAAATTACTGCTGTAACAGTAAATAGGTAATAATTTTTTGTTTTGTTTTGTTTTTTTGTAATGTTTTTGTTAATTTTTTTCTCTTCTAGATTCCACCAGAGTTTGACTTTCAATGCCACCGAGCCTTTCCAATCATCAGGTTAAAGTAAAATTCGCGGATCCAAATGAGTTTCATTTCCAAGAAAAACAGTTTGCACCTCGTGCATGAAGAAGGTTATGCAAATCTATCGAATACGTGACATTTTATTCAAAGGCTTCTTGGCTTGTTCTATGATGACCAAGGCCATTGGCTTCCATTCTTTTAGCCTGCAGTGCGGGCATATTTTGGGCGCACGAGTGCACATTTTCGTATTAGGCCGCCATCTTAGATTTGGTAACTGTGGAGGATTGGGGCGAGGAAATATTTGCCGAGGGAGTAGGTGTTAAGTGGAAAAATGGGCAACGGGGGAGAGGGAGGGAAAGGAAAAAATTTTTTATCTCCTCCGTTGCCCATTTTTCCACTTAACACCTACTCCCTCGGCAAATATTTCCTCGCCCCAATCCTCCACAGTTACCAAATCTAAGATGGCGGCCTAATACGAAAATGTGCACTCGTGCGCCCAAAATACGCCGGCACTGCAGGCTACCATTCTTTCCATCGAATGTCAGGAAATGATAGACGTACTTTTAAAAAGTCATGTTTAAAACAAAACTTATTTAATACACACTTTCCATGTTTTTGTCTGGCTCTTTTGGTCTGTATTTCCCGGCCCGAGTGTGGAGTGGTCGTTTAATCTCCGTCCGTCTGTGTGCATATCACTCACCCTCTTGAAAGCATGATATCCTACTAACCATTTTGGGTTTTTTTTGTAGCTCTTAGTACCCAAATTTACACATTTTTACGAGTGAATAACACACTTTTTTCTTAGTCGCAACATCTGACTTCTTCACTTGCCTTTCACGTAAGGTAAAGTCTGTTTACGAGCCTAGTGGCCCATTAGGCCGGTGCTTAACTCCGGTTTCTGTAGCATGAAGCGACTAGGAGTATTTCTACTCCCCCCCCCCCCCCACTGGATGGGATGCCATTCCATCGTAGGGTTACCCCCCAGCATTAAATTGTCGGTACCCATTTATACACCTGGGTGAAGAGAGGCACTGTGAGAGTAAAGTGTCTTGCCTACGTGCGCCCCTAATATCGATAGGTAACGCACGATCATCGACGAATGTATCAGACGCAACAAGCTTCATACTTCATAATCAACTCGCTTGCACTTTTTTATTTGCTTATTTTTAGTTTTTAGTCCCTCGCCCTATCTCACTATTTTTACCTTATTTCTTCAGGAAGACAGTGAGCCCTCCCCTTATTCTCTCCTGCTTTGGTAAAAAGTTGTCAAATGAAGCATAAGAGACTAAGAGAGGATGTTGCCATCTTGAAGAAAAAAAAAAACAGTAATGAACATTCAACAATTCAGTGTTTAAGTGTATTGCTTTTTTTTTCCTATCGTTCCTTTCGATTTGCATGGTCTTTTAGACCCTTCATCACTGAGTTTTAATGCTGACACGAGGCAGTAATGTTAGAAATTGCATTCGGATCTGTTCTCGTGAAACAGTACTGCGATAAATCTGTTATCGTCATGCAATGTTTTCTAAAGAATGGTTCGACCACAAGTCCAAGTAAACCAGCGATTAATATTCCCATACCCGTGGCCACAGCTACAAATCCCAAAACAAATTCTCGCATGGGAAACTGGTACGAATCAGTGAAAACTTGGAGAACGTTTGCGTACATGATTCCAATTATAAGCCCAGCTAGGAAGGAGATAATCAACAAATATGTTATGTCAGGAAGGAAGCGATACCAGGCTGCGAAAAGGCAAAACACCAGAATGCCAACCTCAATGATAGTCAGAAGCCACAACTTGTGAACCGTTACTTTTGGAATGAGTTCTTGGTTGATCAATGAGATCAAGGCCAGATATGATCTACCGATGAATTCTCCCAGCAAAAACAAGGTGATGTAGTACTGGTAATGATCCCTTGGAGGGAACGGTGAGTTGGGAAATGCATATGTCGTGATAACACCTTGTGTCACCAAGAACTCAGACATCCACGAGATTACTACGCAAAGTATGGTGGGACAGATCTGCTTGATGGCTTGAAGTTTCTCTTCTGTCGTCAACAGGGGAGGGGAGGGATCAGTCTTTTCTTTGCCTTCATCCTCGTTTTCCTCGACTTTCTCATATTGTGCACTACTAAAGCAGTCACATTCTGATTTCAGTGATGTCGACCGATTGTGTTTTCGTTCCATCAACGCGTAGAAGAGCAAATTAAGTACAACAAGGAATGCTACAGTTACAGTTGTTTTCTCCGAAGATACACAAAACCACGTTGTCATGGCTGGAAGAATTCAAGAAAAAAACGAGAAATGATATACGTTAGCTGACCCTTAAACTTTGGTACTAAATTTTTGTGCTTTTATCTTAAAGGCTCCAAAAATATTATGATTGCCCTGTAACTTGTTAACCACAAGCGTCAAACGCATCATGCAAAGCAAATTCGTTAGAGACAGCACCATGTCTTGTACTGAGGGAAGTAGCTTGTCCTTAATATGTCATTGTTTTCTTTCCAGCTTCGCTTCTCCGCGGCTAGTTGTTCATTTCGAAAATTTTTAATTTTCTTTTGGCCTCAGGAATTATACCGCGATGTATTATTTAAACACAGAGTGAGGGAAAAATTTAGACTGAGTTTATAATGCTATTTCAGACACTAAACAACAACGTGAAAGTTCACTCAGGCTCGCCGCATATAGTAATCACTGAATTTGTTTATACTCCCTTTGTCCTGATTTGAACTACGAATATTCTAGGTGCAGTGTATCGTGACCTTAGCTAAAAGAAGAGTTGTTCACAAAGAAGTTTCATTTAATTTTTAGCGCTAAACGCGATAAAAAGCAGCTCAGAAGATATGAATGCTACTTTTACAATATTAGAACGGATTGCACCTTTCTTCTTAGAGTCTCGGAGTTAAGTCCGCCTTTACGAATGTTGCTGCAATTTATTCTCATTTGCATATTCTCTCTCAATGAAAACTGTGATTTGATCCGTTGATTTATCAAACTTAAGAGTTCAATTCCTGCCTTAAGCCGTTAATCAAACAATACAAGTCTATCCTAATTTTTAAGAACGTATTAAAGCGTTTGTAATTCGATAAATTAGAAAATCATCCTTTAGAAAAAGCGTGCATATCGTCGTTACGGAAACGACAGATAATCAAAAGAATTTTTATTACTCCGTAGGCGTCACGATTCACAACAAGAAAGCAATAGAAAACCGCGCAAACCTTAGAATACACAGACTTCATGGTGATGTTTGCTTTAAGTTTTTGAAATTGTATCAAGACTCTACACACACAAAAATCACCGAAAGGTTAATCCTTTAAAACTTTATGACATAGCTGAGTAAATTGGGGAGTCCTTATGCACTAACATTAAATCATCTGTTAAGAATTAACTTAGACAAAATTAAATGAGCAATTATCCGGTTATCCGTTTCTTGATATTTGAAAAACTCTTAGTGAAATACTTGCCATATAACTTCATTTATCGTCTTAGACCCAGCGCCTATAAACATTTTCCGAAATGACTTCAATAAGCACTACTTTGATTTTAAAGATAGCTTACTTGAGTGGTTGTCGGGATTTAAGAGTAGCTTGTTTACTCGTTATTTTACATGTACCTGTGTAGTATAAAGGAGCCGTTATGAATCCAGCACCAGTACCAGCCGAAAATACTCCAACAACCACGGGGTTATAGAACGATGTCATGGCAATACTCGACATTTCACCCACACCGAAGGCGAACGATACCAAACAAACAGAAAGTAACTTCGCCCCAACGTCTGTCACGTAAACCAAACTGAATAATCCTGCTTCGTATAGTATAAAGACCACTATAACACGTGGCAGGTACGGAATGTTCTGAGCAAAGTAGGGAAATATGAGAGTTATAAACACGTACGGTCCGACAATGCATGATAACACCGCCGAAGTTGGGATGTCGCTGCCACGTAGAATGTCTTCCGCGGCGGCAATCAGTAGTGAATATATGGAGTACAAGATAAAACCAAATGCGAAAAACGCCACGATTGTGATTAGCCGTTCGCTGCCATTTTTAGCAGGTTCTTCATTCTTCGTCGCTTCACCCGGTTCGTTGCCATCCTCCGATTCCATGGCAAAGTTTTTTTTTTCTTCAAAGAGTTTGTAATCGCTTTCGGTGCTTCCTGCTAGTAACCTCTTCAAGATGCCAATGTCACACCGAGCGCCCTCTCTGACATAATTATGCACATAAACATTAAAAGTCATCTGTTACAAATTTATGACAGGTGAATACCAAGAAAGAGAATTTGCACAGGACACCCATTTCGAAGCTTTGAAATTTTGTTGTTAACAACGTCTGTCTGCGCTTATTTACCGGTAAAAGATCGTAAATGCCTGCTTATTCGCATTTCTAAATGAATGACTTCGACGAAGTTTTCTACAAATTGTTTACGACAAAAATTCATCTTTCAGTTACCGGAATGAATGGTGCTATTAATATCGTCGCTGTTGTCATTGATAGATTTTGAGAAAATTCGTGTTCTCCCATGCATGGAGATTCAACGAAGACTTAGCGATACTTCCAAACATATCCTAGCTTTTTTTAAGACGTACTACTACCCTTCTGTCAGAATCGGTCTCCGAAATTGGAGAATAGCGTCCGAATGGACCCAAGCGTCCGAAATCAGAGAAGAGCACAGGGATCCCAGACAAGCGACGTGTCTGGTTGTTTATTCCAAATATAAAGGAATGTATGGGAGAATATTGAAGAGTCTTATTATCGTAAACTTATATCATAAAATTTCTGAGTTGAAGCTCAAAATAAATGTAAACCTACCTCACTTGCTGTGTATTGTCGTTTCTGTGGCTCTAAATGGCGAATTTGAGCGATTTGGTGGGTTTTGCGTGGACTGTTACTATACGTTATAAGAAGGAGACAAGGGTGGAAAGCTCATTTTCGACCGCCCTAGCGCGAAGCCGATTTTCACCCAGAAATAAGAATCGCCCGGCTTCCAAATCGAAAACCAGATAAACTTAAAGGTTGACGCTTCTTCTCGTCGCATTCAATCGAAGATCCATTCAAAATCCAAGCGCTAACCGCCAAAATATAGTATAGTATAGTAACAGTCGACGCAAAACCCACCTAATCGCTCAAATTCGCCATTTAGAGCCACGGAAATGACAATACACAGCAAGTGAGGTAGGTTTACATTTATTTTGGGCTTCAACTCAGAAATTTCATGATCTAAGTTTACGATAATAAGACTCTTCAATATTCTCCCATACATTCCTTTATATTTCGAATAAACAACCAGACTCGTCGCTTGTCTGGGCCGCCTGTGAGAAGAGTCCAACGGCCGGATCAGACCGTGATAGCCACAGGTAGCCCAAGCTCACTACTAAAAAAAAAAGCGGACGTGACTCTTACAGTGTTGCGCAACGTTTTATATTTATAAAGGTTTGTATGGGATGTTATCGGTTTGCCTTAAAAGAGAGGGAAAAATGTCTTGTTTTGAAATAAAATGGACTTACCTTATTTCCTTGTTGTTTTCTTTGTTGATTACCAGCGTCTCAGGCCATTGTGAAGCGTTTTCGGCGAGTTAGCGCTATTTTGGTGTTCAACAATTTAACGATAGCGTCCAGAGTCAGACAGAACGTTACTGGCGTGGAACGATAAGTTTGACTGAACTGTCGAAATGTGGACAGGAAGAGTATGGAATGTAACTGAACCGAACGAAATCTGACATCATTGTTTGAAATGCTGGTATGATTTTGTATTTGTCCGTTTTTGGAAACTTAAGACTTAGAGCTCCCTAGTTCCGCTTAATGTTTCAGAGCTTTTCAAAATCATGTTGGAATTTATTTTTTTTTTGTATTGTTCATTTATTTTTTTGTTTATTTATTTTTTTGCCAACAGAGTGGCTTTATCCATGTTCATCTGAATAAGGTTTAATTTAATTTAATAACTTCTAGAGCGCTATTTTCATTCAAATGATCAACAGCGCTTAACAACTTAGAATAGTACAGTAAATTCAAATTTATAAAACTAATTACATGTACATTAATATTAACAATGTATGTTAAAAATAAGAATAATATGGAATATCCATAATAAGGATCTTAATTAGGAATGAGGATCTTAATAAGGAACTTAATTAGTAATACTAATAAAAGTAATTGTCAGAGAAAGCAGCACGAAATAAATAAGTTTTCAGCTTACATTTAAAAATGGAAAATGATTGAATATTACGTAATTCAGCTGGCAGAGCATTCCATAAGTACGGGGCAGCAGCAGAGAATGATCTGTTCCCTAACGTGGCAAGCAATTTCCCCTTAGGAGGGTCAAGTAATAAACTTTGATTTGATCTAAGATTATATACAGACCTAGGCTTGATGTTAATTAGTTCAATGATATACCTAGGCGCCCATCCATGAATAGCTTTAAATGTTAAAATTATTATCTTAAAATGAACACGATGTTGTACTGGTAACCAGTGAAGTTGACAAAGCGCAAGAGAAATATACGAATACTTACTTAAATTCAGTACAAGTCTAGCCGCAGCATTCTGCACACGTTGCAATTTGGCTATTTGCGACTTAGGAAGGCCATACAAAAGTCCATTACAATAGTCTAAACGAGTAGTGATAAAAGCATGAATAAGCGTTAATAACGAATCGCGAGATAAATAATTCTTAATCCTCCTAATATTATGTAGGTGATAAAACGCGGAATTACAAATTTTATTAACGTGCGTTGACATCGACAACTTATTATCAAACCATGCACCGAGATTTTTAACACAGGAACTAGGATAAATATCACAATCACCTACGGAAATATTCCATCCATCTTTGATCTTACCTAATTGTTGTCTAGTTCCTATTAAGATCAACTCAGTTTTATCGTCATTAATCATTTGCCTATCCCTAATCATCCAATTTCTTAAATCACAAATACATCTATTCATAGCCCTGACAGCTTCATCAAGACTAGACTTATCATCAGACTTGAAACTAAGATACAATTGCGTATCATCAGCAAAGCAATGCACACTAGGAAGATGTTTCTTTATGATAGCAAATAGCTTTGGTTCTTATCTTCAGCTTTTTGTCATAACTCGCTGTACTCGGCTTCCAGAATTCTGTAACAAATCAAAGATTCTTAACTGAATTAAAAACCAAAGAGCAGAATGTTCATATCTTTGCACTCATGAGAGAAAGAGTTAACGCGAAATTCTATTGAATCCTGCTTGTACATATGAGCACTCACGATCAGCAACAGTGGCCAGAGACTAGAGCCGAAGGTCATTAAGCCGTGGCCCTTCCAGATTTAAAGATCAAAGTTTTAACGGGCACTGTTATACAGACAGCGTGATGCGCAGTATAGCATCCTGCTAAAAATGGTTGAATCGCGCACAGTTATCCTTCATGAGCCTCCCTTCCCTAAAGGAGGTCAAATACGAGATACAAAAACCCTCAACTTGTCGCGCAACATTGTTTCGTTCCAAGTTTTGGGTCGATGTTTCTCGTTTTTCACCTGGCTTGATCAACTTGTCCCGCAACCAAAACATTTGTTGCGAGTTGAGGAAAGTTGTTGCGAAAAGTAGAGCGCGGGTCCATTTTGAGCGACAAATTTTGGCTTAGTTCCTTGTTTTTCGTCAAACTCACAGCTTGTCACTAAATAAATTTCTAAATTTTTTGTAATTTTTTTATAATCTTTTAGATTCATGTGTGCGTAGGTTATACTGAGATTTATGTCAGGAGCCATTGGGCTCCTGAATATGCATTTATTTTTTTTTAATTTATACTAGATGTTATTATTATAATTGTAGATTCAATGCACGTTCGTATTTTGAATGAGCACTTGCGCTCTCAGACGATAACGTTGTTTAATAAATTATTGTATTGTATTGTAACAAACTTGCTCATGTCAACGACAAGTTGAGGGTTTCTGTATCTCGCATTTCCCGCATTTAAGGTTACCGTGCACCTTCAGGGGTGTCTCGCGTGCAAGCGATGTAGCGCGTCCGGTTTAAACTGTTGATATCTAAACCCCTATGATCAAATTAAAGCTTATAGAACTGGCTATCAGACTATACCAAAAATTTTGAAAAAAAATTAACTGTCGAATTTTTCAGGACTTCTAAATGCGAGCACCCGAATCACCTTTTAAGAGCTACAAGTCAAAGGGAATTTGTTCGATTGCTCTCAAATTTTGACAGTAGCTAGTTTTATATATAAACAACGAAAATTTGTCTCCGAATTTTTTATTTCTAAATACTCTTTTTTCAAGAGCAATTTTTGAACGATCACTCCACATTTTTTTAATCCTGTTTCAAAAGTGTTCTGTAACTTTTCACTGAAATTGAATATGGCAAATCGCAGACACATTTTTTTAGCGCTTTGGCCCCGGAAACGGAGGAACACATTAAATAAGCGAAAAATAAAATTCGCTTTGACATGTAACGTTCAAAAGGTGATTCGGGCGCTCGCATTTAGAAGTCGTGAAAAATTCGACAATTATTTTTTTTTCCAATTTTTAATTTTCAAAATTTTAATTTGATATAGGGGTTTAGATATCTACAGTTTAAACCGGACGCGCTACATCGCTTGCACGCGAGACACCCCTGAAGGTGCACGGTAACCTTAAGGTGGATACACGCACTCCCTTGCTCTAAAGAAGTCACAGGAAGTCTTAAGAAACAATTCACAGAATGGTGAGGCTATTGACATAATGACAGAAATAATAGAAAATGGTCCAACATGTCAGAGAGGATCAAATACATTCCCTTTCTTTGTTGTTTTAAAGGTATCTCGCGCACGGAATTTTGACAATATTCGAAATCAGAAAAAAGCTGGTGTACCGTGGGAGTTCATTTTCCTTCTCCGAGAGCAGTTTGGCAAATTTGGTCGAGAATTTCTGATCTTTCACTTTTATCGCGCAGCGTGAAATAAAGGCTAAAAAATGGTGAGACTAGTTAGTAAAACTGCGTTTTAAATACAAAATATGATAAAAGGTAGAAAAATAAAATATTTCTCGTTGTTATCGATGTTCAAATTGTCCTCTTGGTTCTGTTCAAACCAAAGGCCTGTAATTTACATAATTTACATAATACGAGTGAAGTTGGTGTGGTTTAAAACCACGTCCGCACATTGAGAACACCTGGCGGGAGTAGATAGAAATGACCCAGAACTTTCTTTACGTACAACTACCACAGAATACAGTTTCTTACGTTGATAGTAGCTTGAAAAAGCGTGTACCGATCTAAACTTGCACTAAACAAACTCACTCAAGCGAAAGGAATATTCTGGACAAAATGTAACGTACCATGATAGTTGCGATATTTATATCGTGTGTGAACGAATGAATGCATGCTTTCTTTTCGTTTGTTCTTCTTTCGTTTGAATTGATGGCTCTCGCGCAGAAATAAATAATTTGTGAATAAGCCATCAAAGTGCCTGCAAAGAACCTTCAACATCATAAGGAAATCATTTTGGTAACCACAAGAGTTGCGATATTTTCATGGAGTGTGTGCATATCTATGAATCAATCACTTTATTTCAATCACTTTATTTAATCACGGAATCCTTATCACTAAAAGAAAAGTGGTCTTCAGAAGAGCCGTGCTTATTAACCCTTATTTCGTTTGCTTATTTGCTTATTTTGTTTCGTTTTCTTTCTGATTTTTTCCTTTTAACCATAACCATCTGCTGATCCATCACATTATTCTCCGTCGTCCTACTGCGAATTTATTTTACTTTCTTCTATTTTGAGGAAGTGCGAGATGAAAACAAGCCAGAGTTCACTGTCGCCTGACGTAAACAACAAGAGACACTTTTTTAATTACTTCAGAATTTCACTGACGCATAATGAAAGTCTAGAAAGCTTCAATCTGTCTTCCTAAGGTAAAGGATAAAACGATGCCTATGAGTTGCGACTCTATTATGGTATATATTTTGTTGTTCACAGCGATACGATCAATTACACCGTGTTTAAAAAAGTCAAAGGAAAAGATGGTGAAATTGGAGCCGATTCGTATTTGCTGGTTTTGTGTAAATTTTCAAAACAGGAACATTTATTGAAGAAATATTAAGAGTTCTTCTACGGTCAAAAGAGAGAATAAAGTCCCATTTTAGAATATGCTTTATCATAGTTAGATCAGTCAATTCATCAGTTTTCCCTATCGAGAGATAGGAAAGTTATCGTGATTTTACAACTATTTTAGCTTATTGTGAGCATAAAACATTATGTTAAACAAAATGACAGCTCAACGCAATTAATTTCAGCTGACGTGCAGATTCGGTTCTTGCCAGCGTGGATATCAAGATTACCTCATTTGTGGCATAGATCACGGTAGCGAATGAACTCCACCACTGAATCAAAAACAACTTGTCTGGTTTCAACTCTCTCTCAAGAGCTGTCCAGCTTCAAGCTATCGCCAACACTACGTGGTTACCTCCTCGCCATCTGCGTCGTCAATGCCCTGCTGGCGGTCTTAGCCACACTGGGTAATGGTCTCGTATTGATTGTCATTTTTAAATTTTCTGCTCTCCGAACTCTTCCCAATGTATTGATTTTCTCTTTGGCTCTCATCGACATTTTGGTCGGCTTAGTTGTCCAGCCAGCCTTTCTGGTTTACATCGCTGGCAAAATCAACTTGGTTTTTAACTGCAACGCTCTCGTTACCTTTCTGTACACAGAAATATTTTGTGTAGGATTGTCGCTGATAACGCTGAGCTTGATTGCTTGCGAGAGGTTCTTTGCTATTGTCTATCCCTTCAAATACATTAACTACGTAACAAAAACTAAGCTTACTTCAATCGTCTCTACAGTCTGGGCAATGTGGCTCATCTTTAATGTTACATGCAGAGCACTGAAGGTAAAAAACGACGAGTTCTTTTCTCCAATTGCTTCGGGCATCATTGGAATTAGCCTTATGTTGAACATTGCATTGCATTTCAAGATATTTAGGATAATTAGGCGTCACGAACGACAAATTTACGCGCAAAATCAAGTCAACACGGAGATTAGCGTGCGTGACAATGAAAGCTGGTCCACACAACAGCCGCAAACGCTTCACTCACGCGAGACGCGTATGGCACGAACCGTGGCGTATATCACGAGCGTGCTTGTGATTTGTTATTCGTTACTTATGGCAACCTCCCTGGCTGACATGGTGATTGAAAATGATGCATTGTTTGATCATCTGTTATACCCTCTCGCCGAGACCATCACATTCCTCAATTCATCGCTGAACCCATTTCTTTACTGCTGGCGATGTAAAGATATAAGGGAAAAGGTCTGGCTCGTTGTGAAAAGAACGAAATATTTACCCTCCGCTAGGTTTATCAGTCAACGACGCATTGAACAGAAAAGATTCGACGGAGAAAGTTCTTTAAAGAGAGAGGGAGCACATGCCTAGATCTTTAACCTAAAAACACTGTCACCGAGTTCGCTTCTCTCAAGCGACAGGTTAAACTAGACCTGGAGACTGTTTACAGCTATCAACAAATATAGTCACTTTGAAGCATGAAAAAAACAAAAAATATTTGAAATAGAAAGCTGTGTGAAAAATGGAAGTTCTTTGTCCAAATTCTGATCTGAATTTGAATCCTTTGAATACAGTTTTGAGCAGAACCGTGTTTTTTCAATTTCCAAATTTGAAGTGTTTACGCCATTTTTGATTCTGATATGCCTCAAAAGAATGAAGATTTCCAATGACCCAGTACAACATGCTCAACCACAAAGATCATTGGGTGTCGATTTTCTCATTTGTTTGGATGTATTAACCAATTATGCTCTCCCGTTTGTGGTTTGCAAACTGTATTCCGTGTTCTCCCCAACATCCAGCTTACATAGGCCACGGAACAGGGTTGAGGGGGCGTGGGCCTGTAGCCCCCTCAAACGAGAATTAGGGGGGAACACCAACCCCCCCTGCCAAAAAAAATTTTAAGGCCGAAAATATCGTTGGCGCATTATAAAAATTAGCAAAATATAAAATCTCGTGATTTTGTCACAAATCCTTTAATCAGCACGCGCCCTTTTTTTAACAGCTGCGGCATGAGTTCGAGAAGCGTGACTAGGGAATTAGATATGATTTAATTTTGTCTTGGGTACCCAATCGAATACTGAACTGAGAGATTTTAGAGTGTTTCGGAAAAAATGAAAGCAAGGCACAGATCAATTACGGACACACTGAAAACTGTAAAGATTGCTGAAAAACTATAGATTGCGAAGAGGTTTGCCTGTGCCAATGAACAAATCGAAGGGAGTTTTGGAAAATTTGAGTGGGGGTACGCGCATGGGTGGGTGAAAGATAAGCAACCTCACGTTTCAAAACGCTTCGCCGCCTCTGGCATGTATGGTTTATTACGCCGATGATGCGATAGCTAGCGTGATTTATAGCGTTAATATTTTAATAAATTGCGTCAGAGGCCAATTGTGAACGTGCCTTGGCTTTGAAACTTGTTCATACCAGAAGATTTACACGGCTCATTCGTAGGACTTTCGCAGCTTACGAAAATAGTTTGCGACACGGACTGCAATTTTTCACTACCATCTATCTGAATTCAAAACCTTTCTGACAAGGCTTAAAATTGGAAAATGCGATTACTTAGTAAGGCTAGATCTCCCAGATTGAGTTTGTTTAATTCTATCTCTGTCCAATAGTGGATATAAATCATTCAAATGTTACGCTGTCAGTTCTTTACTTGCTTTCTGCAACTTGGTATTATAGTTCATCGGATGTTAATCTTCTTGAGACCACTCTATTTTTAAGACGTGATAATCCTTGGCAAAGGAAACTGAAACATCGGATCGGGTTGAAGGTAATGTACTTCGAGATTGACTTCAGATGCAGAATTCCGTTTCCTGTAAAGAAGAAAAAAAATGATGGAGTTCATTTATACAGGTAATTGAAATCTTACACGAAGGCGTTGAAAAAGGAAAGGTGTCCTTTCTCTTAATCTTCTATTGACATTTGCTCAAGCAAAATAATGTTTTGAGAGTGGGTTTTGACATCTCGTTGGTACAATGATCTGGATTTTTTCCCCCATGATCTCCACATTCATAGTGACTCATCCGTAATACGCTGTTTTCTATCAAATCCATCAACACTTTCTAACGTTGAGACATCACAAGAGATGCAGAAAAAATGACCCAAACTTCCTTTTCCTTAACAGCTTCTGAAACTAAATTTTTGTAAACTGGATCCTAAAATACTTTTAGGATAACAAGGTCTCAATGGAAAAAGTTCGAATTCCACTAACAGGAAGAGTTAAAGTGCACCTAAACCCAAAATTTTTTTCCGCTTAACGAAATAAGCGTATTTTTTTTGGAGAATATTTGTACAAAAATTTTTTTATTTGCTCAAATCTTCAATTTTCTGTGCCCAGTCAAAATACGGAAAATCGGCCGCCATCTTGGCTCACGACCGAGTTTGAAGAGGAATGGTTCTAGCGGGTAATGTGACGTCAGATCGAGAACACAAAAGTCTGCATTTCACACATTTTCACTTGTTTGATAAGGTTGTCGTCGATATTGTCCGAAATATGCTGACTAGGTGCGTTGTATGAGGAATGTATTGAGCGCGATACCCTCTTGCAAATTTCGCACGTTGCTACATCCTCTTGCAACACACTTAGTCGGCATATTTTCGGACAATATCGACTACAACCTTCTCAAACAAGTGAAAATGTGTGAAATGCAGACTTTCGTGTTCTCGATTTGACGTCACATTACCCGCTAGAACCATTCCTCTATAAACTCGGTCGTGAGCCAAGATGGCGGCCGATTTTCCGTATTTTGACTGGGCACAGAAAATTGAAGATTTGAGCAAATAAAAAAATTCTTGCACAGAAATATTCCAAAAAATACGCTTATTTCGTTAAGCAGAAAAAAATTTTTGGGTTTAGGTGCGCTTTAAGCTGTAGAAAGAATTGACCAAACATGACTATCTGTTTTCCGGTTTCAAATGTGTGTACCAGTGTTATAGAGGGGCTATTCTTTTAAGTTCACACTCATCCACAACCTGGATGATATTACTCAACGATTTTATCATAATGCCTTCATTTCGCAGAAAACGAAAACAGATCAACGATTGAGGAAACCACCGCAATCCATGATACCTCGTCTTGATTTACTTGGCCAATTACTAAAATGGACATTGAATAATTGAATATAACAGTGCAGCATAGGCACTTACCAATGGCAAGCAACAGCACAGAGGCGTTAAGGACCACGAACAGGACATTTGCAAAGATTGAGTCGTTCTTGCCCTCTCCTTGACTCTCATCGCAGTTTGTGTAAACTGCACCAAGACAAACGTCAAAGAAAATGATCCACAGGACAAATGTTTGTAAGCGATCTTCAAACTTGTCCTTAATTGGTCGGAATAAGGTGTAGACCACTCCAGAGACGCTGACTGTCAGAACTGTAAGGCTGATTTGGAAGAGGCTGTTAGACCCAAACAGGTGAATCAACGCGATTAGAATTAGCTTGCGATACATCTCTATGACTTCCCAATACCAAAATTTCTCCTTATAGTTTTCAAAGAACACTTTGAGTCCAAAAGAAATGGTCTCGTATTTCTCGGAATTACGATATATGAGAGTGAGAACCAAAACCAGAATTGGAAATCCCACTGGATAAAATGCCGCAATAGAGGCCATGAGAATATACAACCTGTGGCGAGGGGTGTAACACTGGATGGAGTAGTCAGTTCTCAGCAGGAAGATGCAGTCGCTCTTGTCGTCTGAGAAACACGTTTCCACACACGCACCAGGAAGAGGAAGAACCTGAATAATCGATTTGCTCGTAATCGGGTAGGTCATCAACAACAAGAGGAAAATGTTCCGACAGCAAGATTTCTTCAAACTCTTCACTTTATTTGCCTTCTCGCTTTCGTCAAGGTCCTTCTTTTTCATGATGTAGCACTTTTTCAAGAATGAATACGAGAAAAACAAGACAACGAGTGAGACATTCGAGACAATGATCAATAGGAACTTTCCAAACTGATCCAACCGCAGAGAGGAATGAATGCAGCTAAGTGGAGCAAACTGCAAAATGTTCCCTTCCATTACTTTTAGAAACTTCTCCATTGAGATCAAAGTGAATGGCCAGTGGACTTGTGCCAATGCAGAGAAAATGCCAACAATGGTTTGGTAAAAACCAAGCACAATCTTAACGCATGACATGATGACATCTGCAACTGTTCGGTTATTCTTTGTGCGTTTGGTGTCACCCCAGAGAACAAGTAGGAACACAATAACAAAAACACAAATCACCGCGATGGATGAAATTACTGTTACAAATAACCGGGGACATTTCAAGCAAGAGTTAAATCGGAAATAAAAGCCGTTAGAGCAGGTTGCACACAGAGTCCCTTGATATCCTTGAAGGCAACCTGAGTCAATTCCACCTTTGCACGACCTGGCATAGGGACATATGAGTGGCTTTGGGGTTAACGTATTGAACGTGGAATATGACTTGTTGTATTGCGGTCCAAAAGAATAAATATTGTCGACAAAACCTTTGAACAGTTCTTTTTCAGACTGATTTGACCATTTCCAGAAGTAGTTAGGAGCAAGTATTGCTGTATCGTTCTCGCAAACAAAACCGTATGGTGGACATGCTGAGCACGGGCCAAAACGATCCAACCGATAAAATTTGTGAAGGCATCTGCATGCACGATAGTTAGCGGTCTCGTTTGAGAGCGTACCTAAGGAGGAATGATTCCTTTCTTAGAAACTACCTTGCACAAAACCGAATACCAATCCATAACACTAATAAAGCGTTCATAGAAGTGCTTTACCACGAGTTAAATTCCTCTCTACTGTGAATCAACAGAGAAATAAGATCTCAGCAGCGAAGTAAATGAACATAATCTGCCACATAGGACATCTTTAGATTCCGCATTAAATAAACAATTAAGCGAGTACTCTCAGCTCATCTTTCTCTAAGAAGAGTTTCTGATAATCCACATTAGTTGACTGTGTCCAATGGGGATGGAGCAAAATTGAGGACAATGACTGTTAAAGGTTAACTAAATCGGTGTGATAGTCGTTTCGAAAAAACTTAGCATTACTAAAGGCGCATTTTAATGGGAAAAAAGGTGAAGCTCGCCCAAAGCGAACAATGTGGTTACCATATGGACATGACACGCAGTCGGTAGCTTTGGTCCCAGGACTTTTCTGTTCAGCAACAAATGTACCGATACTGCATCTTTTACAATCAACTTGTCCCATTTCATCCTGGTAGAAACCACCTATAAAGATGTCATAGAACAAGGAGACACGGGTGGATTAGGAAAGATTCAGTTGTTAAATCTAGTTTCAGAATAGAATCGTTTTTATAAATGTTATTTTTTGTCTTTCAAACATTTCTGATAAGAGTTGTGCACCCCTAAGAATAGCGTAACACAGTATGTCCAGCACTGTTTAATTACCTAAGCCTTTTCTAAAAACTAACCAAATACATAATAGGAAACGAATGATGATGACTTTATCTGATCTCAATCGTTTAATGCATTGCCTAAGCGCAAAGGAAACCAGAATAATAAAAAATTTAGATGGCAAGTCATGGTCGATCTCGTGCTTCCATTGCTCAGTTTTATCTCAGTGAACTAGTGACAATAGTTGCACTGCAATTCGTCGTATCAGTTTTTCTTGTACTTGCTTAATAGGACACTGCAGATGTAGAAGCCTACTTTCACTCCATCCAACGCATGTCTTAAACAACTGGAGACACCATCGGTGACCGTCTAGCCAGACAAATGAAGAATTAAAATATCTCAACAGATCATGAAAAAAATTAGGAATTGAAAGGAATCATCTGAAATGGATTCATTTTAAAGAAATCAGTGTCGCTCTCTCACTTAATTAATTCAATTAGGGTTTTATGACTTTGAAAAAAGGGTCTGACTGAACTGCATTTGGGTTAAACCAGTTTTGAAAATGTCGCATTGGCAAAGCGTCTTCCTCTTCAGATCTTAAAAAAAGTATGAAGTATACAATGCTTCAAGTTACTCTTTGTTTCTTGCTTTAACTCATAACGTTTGAAAAAGTTGCGAAAGTTACAACGGCTTCTAGTGGCCTGACGGATTGATTATTATAATCTACTTCTAACATTTAAATTGTTAAATGACATGACACCTGTTCACTTACAAGAACGCTTATTCCTCTGGGACCCTTGCGATCCTCTGGTAAATCTTCATTTGTAACACCAAGAGATGATCTTACGATGTAAGGTGAAAGAGCTTTTTCATATAGTGTCCCAGTATTAAGGAATTCTCTTCAGGAAGATGTGAGGAGGTGCAACTCATTGACCCCTTTAGATCTAAGCTTAATACTTTTCTTTTCAAACGAACTTTTACTTGACATATTATAAGTTTTGAAGAGCGTGGCGTAGACCTTTCTTTTAAAAGTATTCTTAATTGATATTCTATAGAAAAATTCACTGCCTGACGAGTGAATTCCACGTTAAATTTCACACGAAAAACCGATATCGCACGAATCGCGAAGCGATGAGTGCGATATCGGTTTTTCAAGTAAAATTTAACGTGGAATTCACTCGTGAGGCAGTGAATTTTTCTTGAATCGCATAACTGAATAAAAATAAGAAAACAATAAATTAAAACAGCAATATTATTGCTTGTTTTTATGCCGTACGCGCGCTCTTAGGAAAGCCATTTTAAAGTCAACTGTCAGAACTGTCATTGTTAAGGGAATGGAAAGCAATGTATTCGCTCACGTTTGAACCGTCGGCAATTTTATTTGTACCTCGTGAAATTTTCTTGAATCGCATAGCTAAAGCCACCAAATCACGATAGGGTCTAAAAGTACTTACGAGTGACCACGAGTGACCACGAGTGACCACGAGTGAGATTAAATCAAAATATCTCAGTTTTGTTACTATGACTTCATTACGGAATCATTTTCGTATAATTTCGTGAAATAATGACTTACTCACGAAAACTGAAGTTATTCACTGTATAAATGCATAGCGGGCGATTTGAAAAACATGAAAAACAGATGCGATAATACATATGATGCATGATCCTCGCAGTAGATAGCGCTATTTAAGCAATAGCGAAAATCAGACCTGGAAAAAATCAGGCCTGTACGGGACTCGAACCACTGACCTCTGCGATACTAGTGCAGCGCTCTACCAATTGAGCTAACAAGCCAACTGGGAGCAGGCCGTTAAGTTGATTCGTAATAAACCCGTGAAAGTGATAAATCAGATACAATGAATATATGAAGTTCATATATTTTGAACTGCGGTATTAGATACGTATGATGCACGATCCTCGCCGTAGTTTATTACGATCCTCGCGGGTTTATTACGAATCAACTTAACGGCCTGCTCCCAGTTGGCTTGTTAGCTCAATTGGTAGAGCGCTGCACTAGTATAGCAGAGGTCAGTGGTTCGAGTCCCGTACAGGCCTGATTTTTTTCAGGTCTGATTTTCGCTATTGCTTAAATAGCGCTATCTACTGCGAGGATCATGCATCATATGTATCTAATACCGCAGTTCAAAAATGTATGCACTTCATATATTTCATTTTATCAGATGCGATAATATTTAAAAACTTGCAGTGTGGACTATACATTACAGATTGCACAGTTACGATAGGTTGAAAACAAAAACGATTTTAAGAATAGTCATAAATATCACATGACCATGTTATTTTGCTCTGTTTTAACAACCCAATGATGTCAATGATCAAAACTTACTTTGGAAAATTCCATTCAACTTTCAAATATACTGCCGACGAGAGGTCTGGACAAGTACTTCATTGGGTTTTGCGTCGTAAACTCACTACTCCTAGCGTCAAAATAATAGTCCGGCTATTTTCTTAGCTGATATATCGCTTGGGTCGTGAACGATAGAACCATAAAGAAGGTGTCTGATAAGATTTGTGGGTGATTTTGATGCGTCCATGCTATTTTACGAGACGAAAAAAGTCCGAAATTGTCAGGAATTTGGGCTTCCAATATCTCATTTGGCCGTGTGGAAGCGTACTGTTACCTAAATGTTGTTGACGTCACGGAAGTAAGTCCAAAAAAGCGAGGTGGGCGCGGAGTCCTGCCTACAATCTTTTAAGAAAAAAATAAATTGAAATGCCATTTCAAAGTGTAGTTTGAGGCTGTTGAAATACCCCTGACTCGAAGAAGAATATTTCACTTCACAATATTCCTTTCGAGGGCGATCGAAGGTCAGAGGCTATAAAAAGGTGAAAGAGGTGGATTCAGCCTGCCTGTGAGCGCAAATTAAAGCCTGCTTAGTAGACACCGACTTCGGTTTCAGGCATGCGTTCAATATCGTAGTTATTTGCCCATAAGCTGAGACCCTAAACTTTTAGCCTTCAGAAAGTGTTGGATTGTTACGAAAAATAAGCCATAAGTGGACACCGACTTCGAATTCACGTTTATGTTCAATACCGTAACTATTTGCCTGTAGGCCGATCCCGTCTTAAAGCCTAGTCCAAACCTTTTGTTAAAAATTGTAAAAAGGTACACGCGAAGTGTCAACTGAGACGAATGGTGAGCTTAAAATATCTGTAAAACGAAAGACAATGAGCTGTTATTCGCCGTATTTGAAGTATCCTGTATCAGATCAAACACTTCTTGAGTGGTTTTCGCCTTTTTGGAGCAGATCAGTGAGGATGAAATGCAATGTTGGGAAGCGAAGCCTCGGCTGATTTGTGTCAGATGGTGTAACTTAGGGGCCGACCATTTAACTTTGAGGGGGGGGGGGGAGTGGTGGGTGATTTTGAAAAAAAATTTCCTGCAAGCGCTTGTTGGAGGAAAAAAAAATTGCATGCAGCCCAAATGTAACAGAAAAAATGTACCAAAAAATCGGAAAAAAATATCCTGCACAGCAGATTACTAGAAAAAAAAATTCTTGATGACCAGAAATCACCCACCCCCCCCCCCTCAAAAGTTAAATGGTCGGCCCCTTAGCCGTGGGAACGACCGTTTGTAATTGGTGATTGGCAGATGTTGTCAAAACAAGTCGAAGCAGTTACTCTAAATTTCGCTTCTCTTCATTCTTTACGAGAATGTCATTAGCTGATAAACTCTTCGGCTAAAGGCGAAAGAATTGTGCAGCGATCCAAAGTGAAACGGGCGAGAGTCCGTGCATTTTTCGCTTTTTTGACAATAATGGCATTCTTTAAAATTTAAGAAGGACTCTGTGCAGCAGTTGCCACAGCAACACGTCCCAACATTCTCAACTTAAATTAGAAGACGATTACAGTTTGTAAATTCCCGCTCGAAAGATCTAAGATGATAGACTGATTACAAAATTAATGTTTTTGGTTATGTCTAGCCATATTAAAAAAAAATTGCAAATTGTTTGCTTGAAAAATTTGTAAGTCTTACACTGGAGAAAAAAGAACGATATTGATGTGAGATTCGAGAACCAGACTTGAGAGGACGACGGTGTCCAGCTGGAACTTGTGATCACTAAAGTCGGCAAAAATTTATATACCATAACACTTTTCCGCAGATTCGAGACCTTTCAAACGACTAGTTAACATTCTGTCCCTTTTCTTGTTTTGTCTCATACATCTTCAATGCTCTCTTGTCCACTACTCGTCCGCTAATGGCGCATTTGAATATGACCCTTCCATATTGTCCTCCCTGTCCTCCATCTCACCGCTTTGAGTTACAATTTGGGCTTCAATCGTCGCGTATCCCAGAATATAATTAAACTCCGCGTCATCAGAGGAGAAACGTTCGTCAGAACAACACGAAATATCGGAAATTATTACACGAAAATATCACCGACACAGCCAGATAAATTATTACTAATTACAAAGCGTTCGTTTGCATGATAAGGACACATGCTTACTACCGTGACGTAACATTTTCTAAGCGGATTATAGAGCTTCATACAAAATTAGGGAAAGGGAAAAATACCGCAATTGTTCCAAAAACGTGTTTTAGAGTCATTATATTTTTTATGTAAAATAGAAATAAAGTAGGCGTTACCGGGACTTTAACAAAGATAAGAGTGTTTATTCTCATCACCTGCAGGACACTGTAGGCAGCAGTTTTCATCAGGATACGTGTAGGTACCAATTGGACAGAGGCTGCAGTCTCTACATCTAATTTCCATATGGTGTTGTTCTGGAGACGCACAGTCATGGCACACAAAACCTGAGCGCATAAAGTCAAATTCGTACCTACTTTGGAAGTTGTCCAAAATGACGTGCAGAGATGTCGAAGGAGCACACTCTCTGAGGATTAGACAAGGACAATAAATCAAAAACTGGGTTGGAAACAACATTGTAATTCTCCTGTGGAGAGATTATTATAACGAGAGATTTGTGGAAAACATTTCATGATAAAAAGAAGCGCGATTAAATCATGCATAACGCTTTGGCGTCCACATGTCGCCATTATCAAATGTAAATTGTGATAGGCCCAACGACGTTATATATAGTGGATGGAGAAGTCCAGTTCGGTTCGTTTGCTTTGTGAAGCAACTTCAAGTCAGTCGGACTAGAGAGATCCACGACGAGAGGAAGACCGCCTCAATTCTACCATAGTTAGTAGACTAACTATGATTCTACCACCCTTTATTTGAGAAAGGGAAGCTCGTGGAATCGTTCGCCAGTAAAATTCTTCCCAAAGAAATTGCAGATTCCGCCTGCAAGAAATGTTCCAGACTAGCCCATCTATATGGCCTCCCCAAGACCCATAAACAACGTCTTGCCATGCGACCCATCTTCTCTGTACCAGATCTGTAGAACTACGCCCTGGCAATTGCAAAGCGGCTAGACGAGAAGTTAAAATCAATATCTAGCAATGAGTACACGATATCCGACATTTTTCAATTCTCCGAGAAAATCCAACATCTACAAATCGGCAAGAATGTTTTAATGGCGTCGTATGGCGCCACAGCAATTTTTTCATAACTTACTTCTAAATGAAAATATTCAGATTTTGGCGAAGAAAGCATTCAATGAGAACTGGTTCAACAACACACACAACATTAACATATGTCAGATACAATGAAATATATGAAGTTCATATATTTTGAACTGCGGTATTAGATACATATGATGCACGATCCTCACAGTAGATAGCGCAATTTAAGCAATAACGAAAATCAGACCTGAAAAAAATCAGGCCTGTACGGGATTCGAACCACTGACCTCTGGAATACTAGTGCAGCGCTCTACCAATTGAGCTAACAAGCCAACTGGCCTGATTTTTTGTACAGGCCTGATTTTTTTCAGGTCTTATTTTCGCTATTGCTTAAATAGCGCTATCTACTGCGAGGATCGTGCATCATATGTATCTAATACCGCAGTTCAAAATATATGAACTTCATATATTTCATTGTATCTGATTTATCACTTTCACGGGTTTATTACGAATCAACTTAACGGCCTGCTCCCAGTTGGCTTGTTAGCTCAATTGGTAGAGCGCTGCACTAGTATCGCAGAGGTCAGTGGTTCGAATCCCGTACAGATCTGATTTTTTTCAGGTCTGATTTTCGCTATTGCTTAAATAGCGCTACCTACTGCGAGGATCGTGCATTATATGTAATTAACATATGTGAAGGCGAACTGATGGGCTGCTTACAATCGTAACCGAAGACCAACTCTTCCAGTTAACGAAGTAATTTGGATATATCAACAAAGTTGAAATGGTAAATTGGTCACCGTAACGATTACAAAAGCTGACGTTTCGAGCGTTAGCCCTTCGTCGGAGCGAATAGAGGAATTGTGGGTTGTGTGTGCTTTTGAAGGCAGAAAATGGAGCTACGTTATTGGTGGGAACATGGCAACGAGAAAAACACGAATAAATTAGTGGAATGAAAAGCGTTCGTTGATCCCTGTGGGATTTAGACTGCCAAACTAACAGTTTCTTTCGAAACTATCAGCCCTTCTTCCAGTTAACGGTGATTTGTACAAGCAAGACGGCGTTGCGATGGGGTTTAACATTAGGACCACTAGTGGCTAATGCCATTATGTGCTCCATTGAGGAGAAACTTACACATGAAAAAAGCTTCCCGATTTCTACAGAAGATACGCCGATGATACCTTCGCTCTTGTACCCGACCTTGCCGCTACTAGTGAGTTCTTTTGATTTCTGAATGATGTGAAAGAAAGACCAATAACCGCTTCAACACCTGTTTCTAAAGAAAAAAGACCAATAAATGCCTTCCGCGCCATTATCAGTGTCATATTGACAATAGATATAAACGATCACCAATAGGAACTATGCTTGATCACGCCAGCCGATTGGCATCCTCGCCAAATCCTTCCTTAAAAAATGTCAGGATCTGAAGACAATGAAGTTTCTAAAACTGAAATATCCTAAGAAACTAATCGTTTTTTTTTTAAGAGATGCCATGCTTTCCTAGACCAGAACTAAAACCAAATTGCACTAATCGACTGCCCCCATACAAATCACCGTGTGTAGACGATTAAGCGACCCTAGAAAGAAAATCGACCGTCTACTACAGTCAGTTTTCACAAGAAGGAAAATCACGGAAGACTTAAAAGTCATAGAAAGAAAGCCCTCACTGTTAAACAAACAATCCGTTGTGTATGAAGTTAAATTTAATGCGCGTGATGCGAATCATATGGCTACACAGACCGTCATCTCCACCTTCGCATCGAGGAGCACAAATATTCCGTCATCGTTAAACATCTTAAACGAAATATTTCGTCCTTATAAGGAAGATCACAATAAAAGACCGAACAATCTTGACGAGCAGTTTACCATATTAAAGAAATGCCGCGGAAAGTTTGAGTGCCTTATTCATGAGATGCTTTTAATATGTAGATAAAAACAGACCGACTCCAAACATTCAAAAAGACTTCACTCCAGCGAAACCGTTCATTTGAGTATGAACATTCTTTTGTTTTTCTCCACCTCATTTTATTCTAATTTAGTTTCACACTTTCCTTTCTTTATACAACGTCACTTAACCTGTAACACTACATTTGATAATGATGACCTGTCGTCGACGAAACGCCATGTTTAAATTGCACTATTCTTTATCATGAAAGATTATAAGCCAGGTAAATCTTAATAGTTTGAAATGACCAAGTGCAATAGTTTTTTTATAATTGTTTACTTAGTCTGTTCTATTCTCGGTCAGCGGTCAGACAGCTTGGCTAAGGAACCAATCTGTCATTTTCGATGCACCTCCGCGCAAGGAAACTATGCTTGATTTCAATATTATTTATGCACGATTGGCCACTATTTGAAGGTAGTTAATCTCAGGTCACGTGGCGAGCTCTTATCTGATGAAAAGGAAGAAGAGGTACAATGACTGATCATTGATAATTGCTAACAGGGTCCTTTCGCACCCCCTCGTTGTGAGAAGACAGACCTGGAAACGAGACGATAATTAACCAGTGAGCGCGCGTTGGATTTGAAGATGGTTTAAGCCCACGAAGTGGCTCTAACCTTTAGAAGTTCGGGTAGTTAAAAAAGCTCAACGAAACTTGTGCTCTATAGAAAGTGATAGGTTTACCATATTTTGGATACATGTCATATGAGCTCAGATGCTATGGCCTGGAAACTGATCAAAAAGCCCTGTGTATGCTTAAGGGAAATACCAATTGCTTCCCTCAAGCCTTGCTCTCGAGGTGTGCAATGATGAATTTTACCATGTGAGCACACATTACCAAAACGATGAAATCAAACTGATACCAGTGTCATGATAATAACATGAAAGTAGCTAAGACTCGTGTGAATCGTGTTGCAAAGGGGCCAGGGAGAAAATTTTGACTGGTCGACGCCAATCTTGCACAAGAGCTATTTTCAGGAATTGCAGTGTATTATGAGTAGACCAAGCAAGGCTTTTTTATGCCAAGGCGGACTCATCATATCTACACATATTAAAATCCTCAAGTCAAATATGCCGCTTAATCGATAGGATAAATGTCTATCATTGGAAAATGATGCAGCTGATTCCATAGCGTGTAGAGAAAAATGAAACTCAGAACCCACTTACATTTGTGACACATATTTCCCACGAGGTAACTGACGAAGATTTGTACACGTTAATGACCTGTAAACAATTTGATATTGAATGAGATGAGTTTAAACTGGTTAGACCTTCAAAGCAACGCGATCGTTGTAAGAATTGTAGGAGTAGTAATATGCCAGGAGGTCTTCGTCACCAAGGCAAACTCGGGTTTCCATAACATCGAGTGACTTGAGGTATTGTTCCTTCGCTCGGATCTGATTGCATTCCATCTCCTGATAACTACCCTCCCCCTCTTAAATAACTGGACAGTGAGAACTAATAGAGGTAAAAAAACCGACTGGAGATACTTTATACCCATAAAGCCAAAACACAACAACCGAAATGATAATTATGAAGATGTCAATGACCACGAGGACGATAATAATGATGATGGTAATATTGATATTAAAAGGTTTGTTTCCGCGTCTAGACTGCTCTCGTCTCTTCGTAAACATCCGTCATTTTGTCCCTTGTTCCTAAGTATGTTTGAAAACACTTTTGGAAATAATATGGTAATTCTTGGAATTCAGCAGTCCGGAGATTCCAGGTAAGCAGGAGAATACATAAAGTATATCTTGGAGGTTTTAGAATCCAGGAGGCTACTACTAGTTTCAATTTCTGGTAAAAAAAAAAGAAAGACGACGTGTGTTGCGGCTTGACTTACACTTTGGTATGGTTTGTCATTTCCTCGAAAATCCCATCCGGCAACGAGCTTAAAGGATTATCAAAGATAGTTCTGAAAATAAAATACCTAATCATCATTCAAGAAATAATTTGCTAGACTTTGCAAAAGCTTCTGATATCATTGATCAGAAATGTTGGGGAGGCGGAAAAAAAAGTTCAGTTCATGTAGTTTATATCCTAAAAAGAGCCTCAAAGGGATTCAATCTATTCAATTTACTCACAACTGCTTCAGTACAAGTCTGTCAAAAGTCGTACTTTCGATAGTCTTGATTGCATTGCTGTGAAGAAACCTGCGGAAAAAAATTACGTTTCGGTGAAACAAATTAAAAAACTTAGGACTAAAAGTAAGGGTAAGAATCGTCAGCACAAATTGCAGGCCATTTTGATAGTTCTTCGTTTATTTTACCCTCGAAAAACAGTGCTGCCCTGCCCAAATTTGCTTAAGGAAAATAAAACTACCAAACTCAAACTCCTTACATTTATTACATCAAAGATTCTACGAAACTAAGGAGACATGCACAAAATACTATTTAATCAAATTGTGTTCAATGTTTAAGAATCAAAAAATTTTTCATTGAGAAAAGAAGAAAAGAAAAAGTAGAACCCTTTTTCTTGTTAACAGAATCCGGAATGTATCTGAAGCAAATCATATTTAATAGGGTAGCTTGTGGTGATGCACTACGATACACGTGATACAACATTTCACGATGTGAGGAAAATCTCACAACCAAAGTTTATATCTACAATGATTTCAGACGAGGAGTTCCATCAAAAGCGTCTTTGGCAATAAATGTAATATTGTTTTTGATCAGAAACCTGGAAAATAACAAGAATAGGACATATAGAATTGATTAGGAATGTGATTAGAAACATGACGTAAAAAATGTGCCATTTATAATGGTTACATTGGTAAATGAACTAACATTTGAATAAGGAAGTTAACGAGTCAAATTTCATTTGTGATCCACGACTACGGTTGCTCTTATAAAAAAACTTATTTAGTGGCATGTGCATGTTAGAAATTTGAATCTTGTTTGATACATTTGTGACGTAGTATTTAAGAAGGTATTATCATTTTGGAGTAAGTCCTGTAAGATCTTAAAACTTTTCAACCATGCATACACACTCACTAACCAATACGAGCCCACGTTCTACTTCTAATACTTGCCAAATCAGATCACATAAACGGCATTACATTGTAAGTACATTCATGGCTATTAGGTATTTCCACAATAACGTACTTTTAAAAATGAAAATGGCTAAGAATTTAAAGAGTTTCTAATCAGTTGGTGATAATAATCAATTATGGGATGAGGTTAAGCATAATATGATGAATTATCAATGCTAGGGTCTGAGCGATCTGCCGAAGCCGAAGGCTGCGGCAGGTAACACAGACACGAGGTTTGATAATTCACAATGCATTGCGAAAGCCAAATTCAATAATTTTTTTTAGCATAAATTTTTTTTAACAATCTGCATTAAAAGAAAATTTGCTCCGAATTTGCAAAAGATTGAGAACACTATTCGGACGAGGGGCTTGGAAACTAGATCGATTTTGAGCTGAACATGATAACCCATTATCTACTTCAGCTACTGGGTTATCCAGTCAACTTCACACGCCACCGTATATTGACAAAAATACTCTCGACCAATCAGAGTCTCCATAGTAGGTCTCATGTACAATGATAACATGTATTTGTATTTCCTTAGTTTTGACCGAGAAGAAATATGAAACATTTTGAAGAGCCTGAATTTAAGCAACAACGGTTAAATTATGTCTCATGAAATGTGTTGATATTATAAGCTTTTCTGTACATGAAAGTTTTATTCAAAAAAAAATTTAAAGAGAGTCTTTCTGTGCGGTATAAGTATTCTTTTGTTTGCTACAGTACAGTTGACTCGACTTATACAGATGGTTTTGTCAAAGTTATTTTCGGGGGAAGGGAATTAAATGAGAGCCTCCACGCAAGCCATTAATTTTTTCATTTTTCTGCGTTTTTCCGTAAATGCAGCATTCTGACTGGCAGGAACTGCACGTAAATTTCCGCGTCGAAGAGAAAAAAAAAACAAAATAGAAAAAAAGAAAGAAAATATATATCTTATTAACTATTTTTGATGTGCGGAATGATGCAAAGTACTTTTCTGAGCTCTAGATTTGAATTTTATCAGGAGCCCATTACCCGGAGCTTCCGTCTCATTTGTGCCCTTTAGTCAACCCTGTCCCGTATCTTTTTATTTTAGAACCGAGATATCTGCGGGGGTTCTTTAATCTTTCCGCGCTTTCCGCCGTTATTGAAATAATTTCGTGCGACCTGCAAATGACACAATAGAGACGACAATTCTCTCATGATTGGCTATTATAAAAATACCCGCGAAAACCGCCGTGGGTGGTGCTTCTAAGAACAGAAAGATACGGGACAGGGTTGGCTCAGAGTGTCAGTATGGAAGGTAGAAGCTCCGGGTAATGGGCTCCTGATTTTGTTTTTTCTGGGGAGCATACCGCCAGACCCCTTAGAGCAAAAGGACCTCAAGCCCTTCCGAGTAAAAGTCGCCAAATACGCCATCGGGAAGTGCATGTGGAAAAAGTCGTGGAAACCTTAACAAACACCTCTTTAGAAAAGCATGTGGAAAACTTACAGCGTGGTCAAACTGGAAAGTCCACTGAATGTGTGTTTATTAATGTGAGTGATGTTGTTGAAGGTTAGCACCCTAAAAACAAGGAAAAAATTTATATTCCTGAGATATCACATATAGCAGGTTATACATAGTTTAAACTTCTGAAAATAAACCTTCAAGAAAACTCTTTATGATGTTTTGTATATTTCATTTTAAGAAGGTATTTTTTATCCCTTGGAAGTCACTTTGCAAACATGGGTATTGTTCGGTTGTTTAGGTTACAATCGGTTGTTCATGATCAGGGAAAAGGATATGATGTCATGAGTAGCCCACCTTAAAAAAAAAATTGCAATTGGGGGCAAGTATAGCAAGGATTGTGGCACAAATTCAGAAAATTGTATCTGGTCCGTATTGGGATTCATGGCAACAGTTGTTAGGGAGGATAAACGTCTTGAGAGGCGGGGATCTCGACCCGATTATTCATTGTTATTTTGGTGTTCATCTGGAACAAGTGAGTTAATCATTTTCCTACCATGGCTTCCCCTTTTACTTACAGAGTGTTTAATTGGTCGAGCCTTTTAAACACGTTATCTGGTAATGACTGCAAGCTGTTGGACGACAAATCACTATGGAAAGATGACAAAAATATAGTTATTGACAAACTAGACGCAAAATGCCCAAAGAAAGACGTTACAGGATCATAACTGATTGAATCCTTTACATAACCTAACATTAGTATGAGTGTGAAGGTGTAGTCTGATCGTCCGGGTGAGTGTAGTCCCGAGAAGGACTGTTGTCGGTGGTAGTGACTGACGTTTCGACAACCTGTGCGGAAGTCATCATCAGAGTCAAGTGAATGATTGTTGTCAGTAGAATGTTCTTAATCCAGTTCGTGTGAAACGATCGGTTGGTTTTGCCGTGATGTTATTGGCTGTAAGACGCAAGTGACGTAAGTCGGTCGTGATTGGTCTGTTTCGATCTGTCGGTAAAATTAGGTCGTTCTTTTTCGGTCGTTTGTGATGTTTATGTCGTGAATGAGTCGTTTGTATGGAGCGGGTAGTTGTTGACATCTGTTTAGGGGAGTCTGTTTTAAGTTAGTAAACCAGCTTTCCAGAGTCAGTCGTTGAAAATAGTCAGTGCTGTAGGTTAGGCATTGCGCAGAGTCCCAGTCAATGTTGTGGTTGGATATATAAACAAAGTTGAAATGGTAAATTGGCCACCGTAATGATTACAAAAGCTGACGTTTCGAGCGTTAGCCCTTCGTCGGAGCGAATAGAGGAATTGTGGGTTGTGTGTGCTTTTAAAGGTAGAAAATGGAGCTACGTTATTGGTGGGAGCATGGCAACGACAAAAACATGAATAAATTAGTGGAATGAAAAGCGCTCGTTGATCCCTGTGGGATTTAGACTGCCGGTTTGAAAGATGAGCTTTTGTTCAAGATTTTTACGACTTTCCGTCCCACCTATGTGCAAGGAAAGACCGCAGATTGCCATATGTTGCTTAGAATGATTAGGTTGTGGTTGGTAAGTCGATGGTGTTCAGCAATGTGATTGCTGACATCACCTTTCCTCGTCGCCCGTCATTGTTCAGTCAGTCTTGTTGTGAGGTTTCTGCCAGTCTCACCGATGTAGGAGGCTTGGCAGTCGGAACAATTGATCTTATAAATCGTTCCCTGTCTGTTCCTCGGTTCGTCCTTGTCTTTAACGTTGGTTAGTAACTGACGTAGTGTTGTGATGGGTTTGTGAGCGACGCGGATATTGAAGGGTAGTAAGATGCGCGAGATGTTTTCAGACATGCCTTTTATGGACGGTATGGTTGCTGTAGTCGTAGGGTTGCGGTGTCGTTTGTTTCGGTAGTGGTAGTGGGTCGGTGAGTGTTTCGTCCGATGAAGTCGTTGTTGTAGTTGTTCTTCGTAAAAACACGATGAAGGTATTTGTTCTCGTCGGATAAGCTGTCTGTCGAGTCGCATTCTAGTTGTGCGCGTCGTATTAGAGTTCTGATAGTGGTGGCTTTGTATGATGTAGGGTTGTAGGATGACTCGTCTAGTAATCTGTCGGTGTGTGTCGGTTTCCTGTAAACTGTCGTCCGTAATGAGTTGTCGTTGTGGCTTACCAGGCAGTCTAGAAAAGGAAGTTTGCCATTTTCTTCGACTTCTCTGGTAAACTGTATGTCAGTGTTTTGTTCATTAAGGTGGTGGTGGAATGCGTCAATTTCGTCGTGTCGAACGGCGATGAAGGTGTCGTCAACGTAACGTAACCAAAGCGGTATCGTTTGTCGGCAAGTCGAAAGGGCGCGTTCCTCGATGTTCTGCATCACAATTTCTGCTATAACAACAGAAACTGGAGACCCTATGGCAGTGCCGTGTAACTTTTTGTAGTGTTTACCGTTGTACTGAAAGTAAGTAGACGTTAGGCAAATGTTTAGCAAGTCCATAATGTCGTCTGTCGGTAGCGGTAGTGAGTCGGTAGATTGTCGGATTGCAGTTTCAGTACATTGTAATGCCAATCGAAGTGGAACACTTGTGAACAGTGATTTTACATCAAATGACACTAATTTGTAGTCGTCAGGTATCTGAACAGTCTTGGTAGCGTTAATGAAGTCTGTCAGTGGGTTGTAGTTTATATCTGGATTTGTCGGTTAGCAGTTGTAGTATTGTCGTCAGGTACTTGGATAGTTGGTATGTGGGAGAGCCACAGAAAGAAACAATAGGTCGCATCGGGAAACTCAGGTTTGTGTAGTTTCGGCAAACCGTTGAGTTTCGGTGGCTGTGGTACCGAGCACCTCAGTCGAGAGTACCGTTGGGTGTCAAAGGCGTTCGTTTTCTTGAGTGTCAGTAGTTTACTGTTGAGTTTACGTTGAATTGCAGGAGTTGGGTCACGTTTGAGTTCTTCGTAGGTTCGTTTGTCGTTAACTAGTGCGTCCATTTTGTCGTGATAGTCAGTTTTTTCCATAACAACAGTAACTCGTCCTTTGTCGGCTGGTAGGATGACAATGTTCTCGTCGTTTCTCAGTCGTTTCAGTGCGCGTTGTTCGTCTTTAGTCAAGTTGCTGTCATGTAGTGACGTTGATTGTATAGTGGATGCCTCCACTATACAATCAACGTCACTACATGACAGCAACTTGACTAAAGATGAACAAAGCGCACTGAAACGACTGAGAAACGACGAGAACATAGTCATCCTACCAGCCGACAAAGGACGAGCTACTGTTGTTATGGACAAAACTGACTATCACGACAAAATGGACGCACTAGTTAACGACAAACGAACCTACGAAGAACTCAAACGTGACCCAACTCCTGTACTTCAACGTAAACTCAACAGTAAACTACTGACACTCAAGAAAACGAACGCCTTTGACACCCAAGGGTACTATCGACTGAGGTGCTCGGTACCACAGCCACCGAAACTCAACGGTTTGCCGAAACTACACAAACCTGAGTTTCCCGATACGACCTATTGTTTCTTTCTGTGGCTCTCCCACATACCAACTATCCAAGTACCTGACGACAATACTACAACCGCTAACCGACAAATCCAGACATAAACTACAACCCACTGAAGACTTCATTAACGCTACCAAGACTGTTCAGATACCTGACGACTACAAACTAGTGTCATTTGATGTAAAATCACTGTTCACAGGTGTTCCACCTCCATTAGCATTACAATGCACTGAGACTGCAATCCGACAATCTACCGACTCACTACCGCTACCGACAGACGACATTATGGACTTGCTAAACATTTGTCTAACGTCTACTTACTTTCAGTACAACGGTAAACACTACAAACAGTTACACGGCACTGTCATGGGGTCTCCAGTTTCTGTTGTTATAGTAGAAATTGTGATGCAGAACATCGAGGAACGCGCCCTTTCGACTTGCCGACAAACGATACCGCTTTGGTTACGTTACGTTGACGACACCTTCATCGCCGTTCGACACGACGAAATTGACGCATTCCACCACCACCTTAATGAACAAAACACTGACATACAGTTTACCAGAGAAGTCGAAGAAAATGGCAAACTTCCTTTTCTAGACTGCCTGGTAAGCCACAACGACAACTCATTACGGACGACAGTTTACAGGAAACCGACACACACCGACAGATTACTAGACGAGTCATCCTACAACCCTACATCACACAAAGCCACAACTATCAGAACTCTAACACGACGCGCACAACTAGAATGCGACTCGACAGACAGCTTATCCGACGAGAACAAATACCTTCACCGCGTTTTTACGAAGAACAACTGCAACAACGACTTCATCCGACGAAACACTCACCGACCCACTACCGAAACAAACGACACCGCAACCATACCGTACATAAAAGGCATGTCTGAAAACATCTCGCTCATCTTACTACTCTTCAATATCCGCGTCGCTCACAAACCCATCACCACACTACGTCAGTTACTAACCAACGTTAAAGACAAAGACGAACCGAGGACCAGACAGGGAACGATTTATAAGATCAATTGTTCCGACTGCCAAGCCTCCTACATCGGTGAGGCTGGCAGAAACCTCACAACAAGACTGACTGAACAATGACGGGTGACGAGGAAAGGTGATGTCAGCAATCACATTGCTGAACACGATCGACTTACCAAACACAACATTGACTGGGACTCTGCGCAATGCCTAACCTACAGCACTGACTATTTTCAACGACTGACTCTGGAAAGCTGGTTTACTAACTTAGAACAGACTCCCCTAAACAGATGTCAACAACTACCCGCTCCATACAAACGACTCATTCACGGCATAAACATCACAAACGACCGAAAAAGAACGACCTAATTTTACCGACAGATCGAAACAGACCAATCACGACCTACTTACGTCACTTGAGTCTTACAGCCAATAACATCACGGCAAAACCAGCCGATCATTTCACACGAACTGGAATAAGATCATTCTACTGACAACAATCATTCACTTGACTCTGATGATGACTCCCGCACAGGTTGTCGAAACGTCAGTCACTACCACCGACAACAGTCCTTCTTAGGACTACACTCACCCGGACGATCAGACTACACCTTCACATGTTACCCCCGGGTTCAAACCATTTACTGCATCAGTATGAGTTTTGACAATCTCCTTTTAGTAAGTGATGATTTCCCTTATTCTCATTACCTTAATGTCAGTACTCTGGGGTGACGTCATTGGAAGAAATTAAGTGCTGATCACTATTAGGGGTTAATGGTTTAAAAGAAGAATCATCCTCAGTGAAAGATCAAATCCTTATTATCTGTACTTTTTACAGGATATTTTCCCTTATATCTTGGCTTACGCAGTAAAAAGAGTAGGTCAAAGAAAAAAGGATGGAAAATTTCGTTTACTTGTCTGTTTTGCGTAACGGAGGAAATCACAATATATTAAATATGGATACATGTAAGTGCTACTTCTATTTTATCTAATAGTAAACATGAAAGAAAAATAGGCGCTCCTGATTGGCTTAAAACGAGTGCATTTCTCGTGTAACACGATTGCAAAGTTGTGACACGAGTGCAAATTACAAGTAGTGCGCGTGGTGTCAAAATCTCGTGTCTTGACTTTCTGTGATGTTTTTTTTCTTCATATAAATCATAAATAAGTAATACCGTGATTATTCGTGCAAAGACCACAAATTGAACTCGTTTTATGGGTTCGTTCAATTTATGGCTTTCTCTCTCTGCCCAAAACAAAATCCAAAAATGCTGCTCTTGCCTACCACAAACAATTAAGGAGGAACAAAAAACGATGAAATGACGGTAACAGTAAAAACGTATAAAAACTTACCACGCAGCAAGTCAAAAACAGCTTCTCACTCCGACTAATCGAGGCGAATGATAAGCACATGGCTTGCGAGTTCATGTGACTTGTCAAAAACCTTAGAGGGGGTCAAGCATAATGGCCATTGACCCCTCAGCCAAATCCAGTCCCCCCTTGATTGTCAAATAAACCCGGGTCAAAGAGAGAAGGCATAAAAATTCTATTTGCGAGCAAATATTTTGTTTTTTTGTATTTAAAAAACTTGCTCGTTCTCATTACTACCAAATTACACTCGAAATCATGTGACTACCTACAATAAGACTATCAAAAGACTGTCGCGAAATAACAGGTCTATCATATTACTTACAGGCCTTCCACTACGGAAGTATTCTGAAATATGTTTATTGGAAGGAGATCGATCTTGTTGTTACCCAACCGTCTACAAGATATAAACAATATTTTCACACGTATGTTGAGTTGGAGCAAACTTAAATCTAGTCCAAAACATGCAGCAGAAAGGAAGCTGGTTTCCTGATAAACACCCTAAAATGAAACATTCAGTTCAATAGCAGTCAAATACTTACAGTTCAAATACTCGTCCAATCCCAGATGTCGCAATCCTTGACAAATCTCTGATCTTATTGCTTTGTAAGCGTCTGAGACAAGTATACGCAAATGGATTTCAAATTTTTGATGCCGATATAACTTTTTTCAACAATATGATGAAAATCACCCTTATAGTGACCACACCCACGCACTGCTTGTAATGTTTAGGAAGTTCAACTGTTTAGGTAAGTCTATTTTCCTAGTATCATCATAGTTTAAATTGTCACATGGGAGATAGATAGATAAATAGATGAATAGATCGAACGATAGATTAGCAGAAAGAAATTGTATCAGTATTTACTGAAAGACTGATATACTGGAACTGATAAAACTTATGATGTGTTCACGATGTGCAAAATGACTGCAGATTTCAAGATTTTGAAATCGTGACAGGTATGAATATCCTTGAACGGACGAATGTTTTGCGAAACATTTAAAAGTGAACTCTTTCACTGATACTGAATTCGACTAAGAGGACTTTAGAGGTAAATTACAGTAAAGAGGCTTTTGGTGAATAAAAGAAGAAATTACATGAGCCAATAGGTTAAGCCCATCTAGATTGTGCCAGCATAGTGTTTTGTTTTTTGTTTGTTTGTTTTTTTTTTAATAATGAAGTAACATTGCTATCATAATCATTATTTTTCATAAAGGGAACATTTCTAGAGTCATGACCTTTTCGGTTTGTTCGGTTAACGAGCCCAATTTTAAGCATAGTTTGCTACTTTTACCAGCACAATCTAAAAGGGCATACAGTATGCAATGGAACACATTTTCTTTTTGCTCAGGCGACTATCAGCAATTATTAAAAACTGGATCATTGGATAATGCAATTCAAGACTTTTCATTGGCTTAGCCATTATGGTATATGAGCCAATATACCATAAACTACGATATGGTAAGCATATGCATAAGCTTAGAATTGAAAGGGAGCTAAAAATTTAATAAAATTTAATAATTTAATGTAGGGTTTTCAATAAAACAATTATTCCACTCGCGTTTGTTGGATATGAGATGATTATAGCCAACTCGGCGCTACGCGCCTCGTTGGCTATCTATCATCTCATATCCAACGCGCGCTCGTGGAATAATTGTTAATTATAGTTCACCACTAAATTTTCTCCGGCTCTTATTGGTTTAAATCGATCACGTGACGCGATAGTGTTCATCCGTGGAGAGACATTATAAGCCCATAGTGCCCGCCAGCGGAAAATACCCGGATGGATAGTGCCCGTCCGCGGAAAATACCTGGATTGATAGTACTCATCCATGAAAAGTTGAGAATAGTTTGACGGCCGCGAAGTTAGGCAGATCGAAAAAACAGTGACTTTTCAATTCTGACAGGTATAACGTATTATTTAGCCAATGCACGGTTGCGAATTATTGACATTTGTGACAAGCTGTAGGCGCGGAAGAAAATTTAGTGGTGAACAATAAAAGCAATAGAGTGTTTATGTCTCGGAACTATCGGTCTGATAGTTACCCATTGGAAATTTGATGTTCTTAAAACAAATAATTGCCCTCGAAGCTTCGCTTCTCGGGCAAATATTTGTTTTAAGAACATCAAATTTCCGCGGTGCAACTATCAGCCGATAGTTCCTCGACAGAAACACTCTATTGTTTAAATATGTGGCATCAGGAACTATTTCCACCTGCTATAAAGTAAGCGGTTGCATCAGATGCACTAGCCATATCACTTTCTGACCCTGGTGAATTATCAGACCTTCTCACGAGATTTTTTTTTTTAGTTTGTGAACATTAGTAAGGTTAAATTCGAATTATTTGTGAGAAGAAAACATATTTTAGGAATGAGATTTTTGTTTTTTTGTTGGAGTTGAAATAGGCAGTTGCATTTATGTAAAGGAGATCTCTGCATTCTTTTCTCTTCAATGTGTTTAAAAGTCGCCTTTCATTGAAGCGTCTTGTGTTTGATTGTGAAGACGAGTTCATCTGGAGCTAATTATCTCTAACACGTTCACCTCGCTCGCACGTGAAAGGTATCCTAAACACTTCAACAAGATTTATGTCAAAGTGTGTTAATTAAATAACTGCTATTTATAAAAAGATATAACAGCTACTTACAAGGTAATCATAGAGTCAGGACCTGTCAAATCTGGTACAGATGTCAGCTTGTTGTAGTCTAAGTAGCTATAAGATCCAGGCCAACGGAAAAATGGGTAAACAATTGTAATTAGCTCTGATCAATACAGAAAGGTTCTCTTCTTTCTCTTTGGCTCCTTAGTAGTTTTGTCGTTGTCGATTTCTTTTCAATTTTTTCCTTCGTAACTTGTAATCAATAAAGGGTATTAGCAGTCGCAATTGCAAACGTGTAATCTGGCGTGTTGCAACGAGTGACGGTTTGTTAACGAAATAATTCAAAATATTACTTTATTCGCATCAAATTAAAAAGTGCTTCTTACCGAATCACCTGCCATTTTACCTGTTTTATGCAACTGAAGCATGTTTAAATCACTTACCACTTTTTGACATTTTTTAATTGTTTCAAAAAGCCATCACCTATTGTCTCTAGCTTGTTTTTTTGAAGGCGCCTATAGGCAAGTGTAAAGAGAATAGAAGCTATCTAGTCCAAGTGCAAAACGTATCTGAGAAGGGTGGGCGGGGGGGAAGCATATCTATTCCGTTTTGTATGTTTACGTAAAATGAACATCTATAAACCTCACCGTCAAGGTGGATCCAACATTTCAAAAAAAAGACAAAAAATTACTCAAACTATAGGAGGCAATGTCCATTGTTTGGACCCTAATAACAATAGAGATTACCATTATCCACAAAAATATGAGTAAGGTCTCTTAAGTTATTCCTTTCAAAGTCACATGACGAGGCAGAGAAAAGTAATGCACAGCCAACATACTTACAAAGTTTTTAGCTGATCCGTTAGTCCTTCCATTGTACCCTGGTGTATATGAGTTAAGTTATTGAAGGAAAGGTCACTGAAAACGGACAAATTTAAAAGAATCATGTGATGTCGCTTATTCAAGGTTGATCTCAACCCAAATAAACCTTTTTCTTATGGTGCGATGAGAGGGATGGGACAAGTGAAGTGTTTGCACCAAAAAACCCAGTATCAGATCTCTCCCCTTCGTTGAGCTCAGACTGAGTTGAGAATCCAAAGAGTAACATTAAAAAAAAATTTCCTTCAGATTTCCTAAAAATTTCGACGACGGACTCCTTCATTTGAATCTTGCTTAGCTTACTCCTCATTTTAGTTCTTCTCTTCGAGATCTATGTAAACAGCTGGCAGTTACTCCAAAAACAAATTAAGGATCCTTAACGCTAATAAGAATATAAGAATTTCTGTGTTTAGAAAACCAGCCCACGTGCGATTGTCGCCTGCGACTTCAAAGTTATCTAAAAAAAACGGTGGCGTGCATAGTCAAATTCCTGGCGCATTCATAGCATGCGCTTTTGATTATTACATGTTAAAGAGCGCACTATAGATTAATAAAATATTATTATTAATTATTAGCTAATTTATGAACGGTTAGTGTTCTCAAAACAAAGCTATTGGTAAATTTTTGTATTAATTTTTTTTATTTACAGAGGGAAATTTCTTTTTATTAGGTTTTCAGACGCAACTTCGACAAGACATGCCAGGTGTTATGCTTAAACGTCTTAAAAAATGAAAAAAAGCCAAACAGTACTCACAGGAATTGTAGGTGTCGCATCGCTCGAAAAGTTCCATTGTCGATATTTTCCAAGTTGCAACTTTTCATGGAACTATAGAAGTTATATGAAAAAGTCAGCGTTTTAGGAAAGATTAAGGAAGACTTATTGACATATTTTACAAGGTTTTTCAGCTGATCGAGGAATTTACGCTAAAATAAATATTGCAAGAGTCTTCCTTTTTCACTTACTTTGAAAATGTTTCAGAAATAAGAAATGAAGGTGTTTTAACTAAGGAACGGTACTTTTTGTCTTGGGTAGTATATGAAAGGAGTACCCATAATAAGACTAGTAAGGCGAAAATTCCTTTGTAATTTTTCAATACGCTTATCTGTCGGGCCAAAACTAACTGTTCCTGATTAGTTGACTTAACAGCCAAGCTAGTTGTCTCGGAGGTGGCAGCGGCTAATACCAAAAAAAATGCATAGAGTTTTTAGGGAAAACGATTTTTTTTATTATAACCTATATGACAACAATGGGTATGTGGTTATGTAATAATAAATGATGAAATAAATAAAGCAATAATGATATATTATCTTAACCTCTTAACCTATTACTAAATATTTAGCCTATTAGTTAATATTTTAGGAGAGGGTTGGGTTGGAACTTTATTTTAATTTTACCGTCTGTGGTTGAATTAGAATTAAAGTCTCATCTACATTTTTACGATCTCTTGTTTAATGAAAATTGTTTATTTTTATGGCAACATTTACACTTCTCCATTTCTGTTAATAAAACTGTCAATGTTTACAGTCCTGGATCCAACAATGACTTCAATTTCCTTTTCATCTTCCAGTGAGTTGTTTAGGAAAGTTTAGGGTCAATTCATTTTTTTATGAATCAAATCCAATGCGAAACAAATCGTAGCACTTAGAGGTATCCACTTTAAATTTTTCGCGGAACAAAGTAAGATCTACCGAATGTACTCGACGCGACTTTATTGATGGGGTGTCGACTTCACCCTCCTCCTTTCGCTCGGTAAATAAATTTTTTTTTACCACTTTCGGCAAGAATCCTGCCATCCGAACATTTTCTTACCTGCTTTCAATAAGTAAACTTTCCATTTTTGTTTCCCAAACAACCACTTCCGCTGGAAACAATAGAGGTGCCGGCAATTTTGAAACGCTCATGGCGGCCATGTTTGTTTACAACTCGCCCGCGGATCTGATCGCGCGCGCCATCGCTTGTTTCTCTCGCGAGTAATTAGCTTGCGTGTATCTTGGAATCCATTCTCTGCGCGGTCATAAACCCTTTTGAGCCTCCTGAAGGATTTGTACAAGCAGTACCGGAGCAAAAACAATAGGACAGAAGTCCCCTATTAGGGTTAAATATTAATCTTAAACTTGTGAGAAAGATTGTTGATATTTCCCTTGATAAACTGTAAATTATCATATTAAAAACAAAACCTCATTAAAATTAACTTTCAACGCACTTTTAAACACGCCTACTACAAAACTAGCATACAACCGTATGATAGAGCTAGACGCGAGTGGCGAGCAACCCTTGTACAGACCGAGAGAATGGAAGCGGATAGAACGAGATCAGAATAGAAGAGAAAAGCGGGAATCCTGGTACAAAAAGGGAGGGTTTGACACGGTGATATTCGTGCCAGCAACTCCAGCCTAGGAGCTGAAAAATCAGTACATGGAAGAGGTTAAGGGAGCAGGATTCAAGGTCACAGTGGTCGAGCAGTCTCGTGTAACTCTAAAGCGGATTTTGCAGAGGTCTGACCCGTTCAGAGAAAGTCGATATAACAACATCAACTGTCTGGTCTGCAGCACCGGCGGAAAAGGCCCTTGCCGGAGTACCTGTGTCACTTATGAGCTAGTGTGTCAACTTTGCCGCAGTAGATACATCGGGGAGACGTCACGAAGTGCATACACCCGTGGGAAGGAACATCTGCGAGCTTTGGAACATAGAGAGCAAAGTTCAGTAATGTGGAGGCATTCATATGAGAAACATGACGGTAACGTTCCAGGGTTCACAATGAATGTCACGGGAGTGTTTCAGGGTGACGCTATGCTGAGACAGATCTCAGAGTCAGTCCAGATCAATAAGGTTCAACAAGATCAACTGATAAACACGAAGAGCGAGTGGAATTATTTCAGGATCCCGAGGGCTGTTGTCACACAATCGTGAAATGAGGCTACGAACATTTCATCATGTGACTATTGCACATTGAAACTGAGTTCTAGTCTGTTGTAGTTAAGTTATTTAATTGTCTATCTATTGTTATCATTGTTATTTGTGTTGTTGGTGTAATTATTGTGGAATATTGATTTTATTGTTATTGGTGTTTTTTTGTTTTTGTTTTTTTTTTTTTGGTTTGGAAGTTTTTAAGTTTGTTTTTTTTGTTTGTCTACTTCAGTGTTGTTGTTTTATCAGTTTTACTTTAGCGTCGTTGTTGTGCAACTAGATACCAGGTTATTGCTCGTGCAACGTTATATGACTTGGTCTGAGATTTGAAATTTCTAACGAAACAACGGAACGAAACGAAACATCGCATACAACTGAAGAGGTCTGTGGACGAAACTAGTTTTGTAGTAGGCGTGTTTTAAAGTGCGTTGAAAGTTAATTTTAATGAGGTTTTGTTTTCAATATGATAATGAACGATACTTTCTTAGCTTCGACAATCAAAATTTCGTAAAAACTGTAAGTACAACTACGAAAATGCAAACTCGCGTTTGTTAAGAAAGGATTGCAAAATTTGTTTTGTTTTCCATTTAAAACGGAATAATGAAAGTTCACGGTTATGACAGTGGCAAAGAGAAAAAAAGAAAAATTAAGCTAATGCTTGTTCATACCTCTAATACCTCGAAAATTATAGAAATTCGCGAAATCTGTGACGACCAATAAATTGCTGATGTATATGAAACCCTAATTTCCGCTGAGTTTGACGCTCATGACAATCTGGAAGACTTCAAAGCAAATTCTTTTAACTCCAAATTGTTTTCACTCTTCCACTTCAAATTGCACATGAACAATTATATCGGTCAATCATGGTAAATGTGCATCACCGAATGAGGCCTTCGATCAAGCCATCTTCTCGGAACAGCGACGATATACCATCCAGACGTTCGATGGAGAGCTTCATCTTTCGACAAACATGGTCCAGAAGCTGGCAGATGCTGGATTGTCTCATGTTACACTACAATCTCTGTGCGAGAAACTCAACATTAAGGGCCTCAATGGAGTACTGGCATTGGCGCCATCTGCAAAAGCAACTTGTCATCATATATCAAATTCCGCTAGAGAATTCTCTCCGGAGTTTCTCTCCGGAGTTCTTTTCCAACTGTCGTAAAGGTCAGCAGTCTGAGTTTTAAATGATGACTTACTTTTCAGGAATGTGTAAAATCACAAAAGAATGTGAATCCATCTTCAGGATGAACGATTTTTTCCGCGCTGAGGGCATTCGTCGATTAATCGCGCGGACACGGACTCATCCTCGCGAAAATGAGCCCTTGAGTCAGCGGTATCGTTTAAAACGCGTGACCGGATATAAAAGTGTGAGCTAAAATTGCAAAAACCGGAAATAAATCTTGCTAAGTTGATGAACTAATATCTCGAAAATCAGTTCGGTGACCTACCCTGATTCTTTTGTGTACAAACTAATTTCATCATTACGCGTTCCTGAAGAGAATTTTAAAAACATTTATCTAGTGGAAATTTTTTTACATTTTGAAAAAGCATTTTCCTAAATAATTCAAGTTCTACTGGATAGTTTTTTTTTAATATCACGTATACAGGTGGAGAATGTGATGTTGTTTAAGAAATTAAAAAGAAAAGCTAGGTCACCGACTTGGTTTTTGAGATATCTTTCAAAAACTGAGTTTTAGAAGGTCTTTTAGCACTACTGTGCACGAACCCCCTTAATAGAGTTCCCTGAGGTAGTGTTATGCAAATGTCAAGTCATTATCCTGATGATAAGTTTGACAGTCCTGATATCTTTTATTGATTGGCACTTGCTGTTAATTGTGGAAAACCCTTTCGAGCCTCCTTAAATAAAAAAATAAATATGGTCATTTTGGATGTGAATGCAACGTCTCTATGAATACTCCTTTTCAACAGCTGTGATTGGCGTCGACATTCAACCTGCACAGAACTCCGACGTCCTACGAGCACCTACTAGTCACCAAAACTCGCTAGATCTGATTCGGTAAAGAGCTCATCGACTGCGATTCCAATTTTTACACTAGAAAAGGTTTGTAGAAAATTCAGGTAAGACTCCACTAAAAAAGGAATTCCAGAAGCAAGGAAGGAAACGATCAAGAAACACAATTATAGTCGAATTTCCACATCGCAGTGCACCACATGGAATCACAGCAGAGTATGTTGCTTTGTGAGGAAACGCTTAAAGAATCGACTTCGTTGACTGGTAAGACTTTCCTCTTTCGAAGTGGATCCTGATGTTGCATCTGCGCATATTAGAGCGATTTAGCACCGCGTTTTCGTGAAAAGTGAACGGCAAGAATGGCCACGTGACCTTGTTTTTCTCCCATTTTTTCACATTTGCCGGTTGCGCTTTGCCGTTTCCTCGTGAAAGTAACCTGTTTCACGTTTGCTGTGTACGTAAGAATTTTCTTCACTTTTTCTCTGACAGAGTAATACCAATAACAATAATAATGATGATAATGATGATATACGTTAATTGAAGCTCCCGTGAACTTACAGATATATCAGATTTTCAAAACCAGCAAAGATATCTGTTGGCAGAGAAGGTCCAAGTGGATTTACATCAAGATGTCTGTAGAAGGGAACCATTTAAATGAGTTGCAACCATCTGCTGAATACATTTAGGCCGATATGAAGTATGAAATATTAATTCCTTATAAATTGCTATGACCTGGTGATGTTGTAAGGCAGAACAAATGAAAATGATCGAGTATGTAGCTAATAGAGAAAGAATGATAATAAAATATCCCTAAAGATTATATGCTTGAAGCATTCGAAATTTTTTGTGTGACTTTTAAATCATCTTAAAAGATGAAACTCACAGTTTCTGAAGCCGTGTTAATCCTGTGAGAATGACCTTCATATCAGCCATTGATAGTGAGTTGTCGTTGATTGTCCTTAAAGAAATGCAATATCTAACATCAACATACAGTCTACTACCATAATTTATGTAGCCTCATTAAAATACCCTGTTTTATGCATCCAGATATATATATCCACGGATTTCTTAAGAAAATAAGACAAAGGGAATGAAAAGTAATGAAAACCGAATCTAGCCAGTTCATCATTATTTTATTAATAATGTTTGGAGCAGTAAACATTGATGTGTTTTGATTCTGAGGCAAACGGCTTTGAAAAGCATTTCATGAAATGTAACTCACAAGGAAGAAACTTTTTCTGGAAGGTAAAAATTCCCTGAAATTGAGTTCTCGGAAAGATATCTGGGAAGAAAATGATAACAAATGTTAAGAAATGGAGGCAGACTGATTCCCTGAACCATTTTTTACTAATACAGGGCAACTTTTATCTATAAATGTCTAAATAATATATTTTTACATCGTTTTAATATAGAATTTAATAAAGATAAACATGATTATAATACTATGTAAAAATAATATCCGTAAGAGTGCATCTAGTAGGAAATGGGGGCATTAGACCTTGACAAATTTTGCCTAAAATGATTGGAATAAATTAGATGTTTCAATCAAACAAAGCCCATCATTAGCTAGTTTTAAAATAGCGTTAAGAAATGTAAATAGCTTCTAGTCTAACTATTATATATTTTTATATTAGTCTACACTTTTCCTTTTTCTTTTATTTTAATTTTTGAGGACTCTTTTGCAAATCACTTATCAGTGAAATTGATATCCTCAATAAAAATTATTATCAGTCAATTGTTTCGGATTTTGTTCTACTACAGAATAATGATAATTAGTATATACCAAGACAGTGAGTAGCGTTGAGGGCGTGCTCTGATTGGCTGCTCAAACTCCGAATATTCTTTGCCACTCACCTCCGAGCAACTCATGTGGGATTTGGGCCCGAAAATATTGTAATCGTTGCTGGAAAGAATAGGTTCACATCATCGCATCTGCCATATTATGATAATTATTTCTAATTTTTAATTAGTTGACGAAAGTCAAAATAATTAGAAATGATGGTAAACTCTTCAGAGATAGTGATTTTCATCAGCCCAAAACGATGGAAGTGAAAAAAGAAATTTGATGAGAAATACTTTCCACTCGGAAAAACTCCTAATAACATGCTGCGTACCGGTTGAATTTAATCAGTAAGAATTCCCTTACATTATTTCCAGTTTCTTCGTATTCCGGAATGTGTTTTGAGGAATGTGTCGCAGTGAGTTATTTGATAAGTCCCTAGAAAAAGAGAAAGAGTAAATTAAAAAATAAATAAATAAATAAATAGAAATTAATGAATGCTCGCAAGATTGGGCATAAAATTTTCCACAAGCAAAGCGATCACATACGATTACTTGCGCTTTCTTGTTTGCTTATCATTAGGGGAACGATTAATAATTAGGATCTAAATGATCCCCTCATATGGTCAAAATCTATCAGCTCATAGATAGTAAGTAAAAGAATGAGCAAATAGCGTGTACTTAGATATAGCTTGTGCTTAGATGGCTGCGTTTGTAGTTTACTCCGGGAAATCTCAAGGCAATTTTCAAACGTTTTCACAAATCGATAGATTTTTCTTCTGAATTCGCCAGATATATGCGGTATGTGAACCACTGTTCCCTTAGTCGAATAAGGTTTTGCTGGACTACACGAATTGTCTAATCAGCTCTAAAGATATCCTTAACCCTTTGAATACGAAAAAGACCATATTTTTTCAGTTGAAATTTGGCGATACAAACTTAACCTCACTTTGTTGGTCCTTACATGGAGCATACGTTACAATATTTGCGGTTTTGAGACACCATGGACTCAGACCTTGGGGTCACATGACCTAGATCAACAGTTCGTGTTTGGATGCGCTCAAATTGATTCGGTTTCTCGCTTTTCTGGCCGTTTATAAGTGTTTTTCGAGCCATTTTCCCTCTACAGAAGCCCCACGACGGCATCATTAAGTTGGAATGTGGGTAGAGGCAAGCCTCTGAAGGAAAACAGAGGTGAGAGATGGTTTCATGTAGACTGGACCACCAACGATGCTTTACTGCCAGCTGGGCGAGTTCACAAGTAAAGTTGTCTTTAGGGCCCATCTGCTGATGGCTTTCAGTACCTACCAAGGCTATCTGGCCAAGTTTTGACCGGTAACAATTTCAATCGATGCGATATTTTGCTGGTAGGACTAGATGGCCCGACACTTACAATAATTCTTTGAAATGGAAATGATAGGAGTTGCCTTTCCGAATTATGGCGGAATTGCCCAGAATTCTCTTCGGGCATGAACAAGACAACGGTTGTGTTCGCGACACTGGCATTCATCAAGTGGAGAAACAAGGGCTGGCAGACAAAGTGAGAAGGAATTTTCTTGCCAAACTCCAAGATCTGGTCCTGAGGTGTGATTTGAACGCAAACTTTTGATTTTTTTAGAAATTTTTTATCTTAAAAGATTGACATGCTTTTGGTGTTGCTCTTGGAGCAAAATGCTGGACTTTGGAATTTGTTGCCATACGAACGGTTCACGGCAATGAAAATCAGGAATCATTGTGGGCGTTTTTGGTTGCAATAGGTGTCACATAACTAGCCGGCACAATTTACATACTTACATAATGTTGTGTCTTAAGTTCAACAAGAAACAAGTATCAAAGTAGTAACGGTATTATCTGGACATATGTGTTCACTTAGTAGGCAAGGGGTTAATGACATACAGACACAATTACAATTTGTTACCTAATCTACAAAGGTACTTTCAATAAAAGGCAAGTTTTTTTTTCAAATACTTTTGTTTCCTTTTAACTTTTAGAAAAGAAAAATGACTTTGCTTTAAAATACATAGTTTTCGATCCAATACGAATTTCTCATGAAAGGAACATTTATTATTTTATATTTGTTAAGAATTCACATTTTTTTAAAAGTTTTATTTTCTACTTACAACTTCTTCAATACAGTCAAGTTCTTGAAGATGTCTTCTGTAATTGAGTTCAAGGAACAACTTGAAAGATCTCTGGGTAAACATAAACCGTTAGTAGAAATGGAATGACAATAAATTGGAACTCTAGAGGAAATAAAGTGCGAAGGGAATATCAGAATGAAAAGTGTACAAGTTCAAATAAAAAAAAACCTTAGAACGAAACCGATAGTGAACTGACCGACTCATCCTTCTGGCTGGTGGCCATAAGTTTCTACACTTCCTTTCTTTGCAAAGTACAGATTTACATTTCGCAAATTACAGATTTCCTTTTTGAAAACAGATTTTGAGTTGATTTCACAAATGACAGATTTCCATTTCGTTAGCCGGTTTCGTTTCGCATACTAAAGTAGGCAAAGGCTGCATGCCGAGCGAGAGCTCTGGATTGTTAAAGAAATTGTCCACAAACTATTAGCTAAGAAACGTATGTAAACACAAAGAAGACGATAACTGGCCTTAACTGCAGGACTAAGGATGGCAGAGTTTCTTTATCACTTACAGTTCTATTGTGTTGCTTGGGATTCCGGTCGATATGTATCCGTGAACTCGGCATTTTACTATAAGCCGAGTCTTACCGAAATTGGTGCATTGACAGATGTTTTCGCTGCAAACGTCACTCTCGGATGTTGCTACAAACCACAAGACCAAGATGACTTGTATCAGACCATTGAACATCATTACCACGCCTAGAGCAGTTTGCCAGGAGCGAAAGTTAGAATATCTTGATTTCAAAATAACTAATAATAAAGACTTGACCAAAACCGTTATCTGTGGTTCAAAAACAACAGTCAAAGGTTCCTTTGCAATGCATATCTCTCCAAAAGGGTCCAATAAACTTACCTAAATTACGACCTCTTTTAGTTTTCTTGTAATACTAGCTTAAAGAGGAACTCCTATAACTTCCTTCAGCCTATACTCCTCTTGTAATTCCTTAATTTGCTATCAATGATTAAAGAGGATCGAAAGCTACTTTAACGAGCAATTGAGTTGTCAAATGTCAATGTCAAAGAATTTGACTTACGGCAAGTGTTGGCTTGAAGATACGATTAGATGTAAAATCTAGCTCCGACTGTTTCCACTGTTTTGGTCTTTTGACAGCCGGCCTTTTGTGACACAGCCTTAACTGCTGGCAACAGCGCATGAACCACCGGAAACGAGAAATTTTGCGCGAGCACTGATGCATATTATGGTAAAATTCCAATGAAATGCTGTTGCCCTAAGCAAGACTCCAACCAGCGTAAGTAAATGCAAACAAACTTTTTAACGGAAAATTTCAAAACTACTAAGGTCAGACCGCATTTTAATTCATCCACGATTGGCTACAAAACAAGTAAGAAAGATACACGAGGTGTCTTAATTCATGAAGTTCTTAGAAACACAAGCTCTATTTTTAACAGTGACTGATCAGTTTGTCACAACTTCCTCATGTTTACGCCTTCGTCACTGGCCTCTCCTTTTGTTTTTTGTTATGAAATTTCCCTTGAGCACGCGTATTGCTTGCAAAGCAAAACACACTAAAGAAATGCAATTACGATGTGGAAGACTCCAACCAGAGTCAGTAACTACAACCGAACGTTTTAATGGAAAATTTTAAAACTTCTAGGGTCAGACTGCATTTTAATTCATCAACGATTGGATACAGAACAAGTAAGAAAGATACATGAGGTGTCTTGATTCAAGACCAAAGAAAAAGGTTCCTGCAGTTCTTAGAAACATAAGCTCTATTTTTAACAGTGACTTGGTGATAGCACTGATATTCGTCGAAATGTTTTTTGGTCCGACATGATGCCGATCGGAAATAGAGTAAAACATCTGGAACTTACTTTTGTTATCTAGCCCCCTGATTATCTAAACTAAACCAACAAACATGCACAAAAACACTTTTTCTAATATAGAAAATTTCAAAACTTCAAGTGTCAGACCGCATTTTAATTCATCAACGATTGGGTATAGACCAAGTAAGAAAGATACACGAGGTGTCTTGAGTCAAGACTAAAGAAAGGGGTTCCTGCAGTTCTCAGAAACTCTATTTTTAACAGTGACTTGGTGATAGCACTGATGTGTGAAACATCCTGTTTACGCCTTATTACTCATACCTATTGCTTTCGGTAAAGTTTTGTAAGAGACTTCAACCTTTAAAAAGAGTATCTGGGACAATTCTCACGCAAATTGAAAGTCTTCCTCTCTTGGTAAGTTACGAATCTTAGAAATGTAGAAAGATGTTTTTTTCGTCCAGTCATGAGCGTCGGACAAAGAAAAGATTTTGAGTCTCCATGAGGAATCGAACCCCAGACCTTGTCAGACGAATCTTGTTAGACAATGTAAATTGGTAATGATCTTTGCCAAGTTTTGGTGAGATACATTTCTGCCTTCTCACTACATAATATTCTTTAAGCGGTCGAATTTTCGTGTTATTAGCATTCACAACTGATAAAGGAGTACATATTTCAACAGCTGACTCAAGGATCATAAATCACTCTCAGAAATAATTCTCCAATATTAATGAAAGGACTAAATGTCTGTTTACGCAGAAAGTGACACCACCTCTCGTATGAAGATCCATCCCTTACTTGTTAAACCTTAAGTAGCTGTAACTTCAAAATTCGAAAAGGTCCAGTCGCTAAGAATAGTCCCGTTGCCATTGTTAAGAAGACGTTACCGAACTTGTGCGCGCGCGTCTCACGCACACGTAAGCTAAAATGTCGTTAGCAAATCACGCGGACTTTTTTTTTTTGAGAAGTTGAAAGTTTTGAGTTCTTGAGTGGCAATTTTTTTGGAGGTCGTTGGTATTTACTATGTTTGCTGGGAGTTTACCGTTGCCGTGTTATGAATAAACGTGTTTGTTTGATGTCTGTTTCCGCTTCTGAGCACCCATAATTATTATGGGCTTAAGCTCGAAACGTCATCGTTTGTAATCGTTACGGTGGCCAATTTACCATTTCAACTTTGTTGATATATCCAAATTATCTCGTTACCCCCATCGACGCAGCCCGAAACTATCAGCCTTTATTCATAGTTATTATTGATTGTTTTCACTGTTACGCATTGAGAAAAAGAAATTCAGTGGAGAAGGTTCAGAAATTGCTATGTTATAGTAGATAGGTTAAGGAAGCACTTCTCCAAGTCAGAGGTCTGTTTGTTTTTCCAAACCTAAGATATTCGTCGAAATGTTTTGCACAAATTTACAGAGCTCAGTATAGAGCCGCCGTGTTGATGGATATCTCTGGTCCACCAACATGCCGTCCGGAAATAGAAAATATCTGGAACTTACTTTGGCTATCTAGCCCCCCTGATTATCTAAACTAAACCAACAAACATGCACAAAAAACTTTTTCAAATACACAATTTGAAAAAAAGGCTAAAAATCAGCAGGTAGGTCTATATTTTTTGACAAACTGTAAGGCACGAAACCATCATAACTCTGAACTTCAAACTACGCTGGTGTCCAAACCAAGCACGCTATTTAGATCCCCTTATGCCCTATAAGGATAAAAATTTTCGTGACTCTATATTTTTGAATTTTCGAATTTCAAGATGGCTCCCTATAAAATCAGCAATAAGTTCCCTATCAAAGTCATGACAAGAGCTACATATGCACTAGCGAGACGAAATGCAAATCTGCTTTGTATTGTATTGTATTGTATTGTATTGTAATCTTTATTTAGACACGATCAATTCATCAGCCTATAAAAATACATATCACATACGCTAAGATATTTAAAATTAAAACTACATACTATAACACTAAAGCTGTTTTCCGTGAATGCCGTGCGTTAGACTTAAAAAATGTCATTGATCTTACGTTTAAATAACCCCAGAGACTCTGTTTTCCTTATATCGCGTGGTAAACTGTTCCATAATGTGGCGCCATTGTAGCTAAAGCTTTTTCTGTAATAATTAGTGCGCGGTAGTGGAACATTAAGCTTATTTTCAGAGTCCCTGAGGTCATAAGCAGAGTCACGCCACGTAAACTTTGAATATAGATACCTTGGAGCTAGCCCGTGCAGACATCTAAACATCATGGTGGCTTTATGGATTTCCTGCTGGCGTGCAAGATTTTTCCACCCTAAAAACTCGAGTAGCTCAGTTGCATCAGCATCATAGTTAGAGAATGTCAACACACGGGCTGCTCTATTCTGCAATTTCTGCAGTTTGTCTCGTAGCGTTTTCCCACAGCTACCCCAAACAATGTCACAGTAATCAAAGTGAGGTTTTCTCGACTGAAAGATGACAAAGATCACCACAGAACGACAGAGCAAACACCCGATTCGCCTTTAATCTACCGCTTATAAGCGAATCTAATTATACCAAATTACCGCATACATGCTGATAAAGTAGGACCTATTTACCTACCGAGAATAGATTACCGAGAACAAAACAAAGGCCAAAACAAAACAAAACAAAGGAAAACAAAACAAAGGAAAACAAAACAAAGGAAATGATTTCAGAATGTTTTTCTGTTCTTCAGTAATCTTCACGCGTGGAATTTTATCCATGATCTCTTTTTACCAGATGTAAAAGCGATGAATTTTCCTCTTTCGCTTGAACCTTGCCACATGTCAAGTGCGACTGCGATACCGAAGACATTCTGAAATCATTTCCTTTGTTTTGTTTTCCTTTGTTTTGTTTTGTTTTGGCTTTTGTTTTGTTCTCGGTAATCTAATCTCGGTAGGTAAATAGGTCCTACTTTATCAGCATGTATGCGGTAATTTGGTATAATTAGATTCGCTTATAAGCGGTAGATTAAAGGCGAATCGGGTGGAGCAAAACAACTGCAAGACTGTACTAGCTGAATCTGTTTATTCTTGGCAATTAGTAACTCTACCCTCTAAGAACTGCTTAAAGTGCCCATAACAAGAAATTGTTTTGCGTATTTAGTTCGTTCATCACATATTAAAACTAACTCTGATAGTAGTTAGTTAAAAAACATTTGCTATCGGTTTTTTCAGGCCCTAAAGTGCTCTAAATTTGTCTTAAAAGTGTCTAATAGACTGGTGACGAATTAGCAGGTGATGACGTTGAACCTGTGAATACCCTCAGTTGATACGATATCTCGTGCAATTTGTACTAGTCCGCGTTGAAATACTCTTGAAATAGTGTCCGATAGCGATGAATATCTACTTTCAGCAGACTCTACAGAGAGTTGTGATACATCGTACTCCAGTATTAACGAAGAAATGGAAGCTGCGAGTATGTTTCAGCCCTACGAAGGACCACCGCATGGATCAGACTAAGATTTCGATTGACAAAGATCTCGTCTGAGGTGTTCAGGTCAAGATTATAACAGTGTAGTTCCTTGCGTTTCTTTTTTCTTTTTTTTTTTCCAATAAGTAAGGATTTGTTAAAACATTTTACAATACAAATCTGCGACAAAATATTGGAAAACATTACACAACGTTTCCAGAACGTCATTATGAAGTGAGAATGAAATAACTAAACTAAGATATATATGTGAGAAAATGACAAAACTAAGATATATAGGTGAGAAAATGAATAAATTAAGAGTCAGTGAAAGTCAAACAAAGTGCTTAGCCTTGAGGCTAAGAGTCATTGAAGGTCAAACAGAGTCATTAAAACTCTCAAAGAGCTTAGCGTTAATGGTAAATTTTAAAACTTCTCGGGTCAGACTGCATCTTAATTCATCAACGATTGGGTACAGAACAAGTAAGAAAGATACACGACGTGTCTTGATACATGCAGTTCTTAATCCCTGCAGTTCTCAGAAACACAAGCTCTATTTTTAGCAGTGACTGGTCAGTTTGTGAAAACGTCCTGTTTACGCCTTCGTCATGATCACTGGTCGGCTTTCCTTTTGTTTGCTGTTATGAAATTTCGCTTGAACACTGATGCGTATTGCTTACACACCAAAACACTAAAGGAATGCAATCACGATGTGGAAGACCCCAACCAGAGTCAGCAAATACAACCGAACGTTTTAATGGAAAATTTTAAAACTTCTAGATTCAGATTGCATTTTAATTCATCAACGATTGGGTACAGAACAAGTAAGAAAGATACACGAGGTGTCTTGATTCAAGACCAAAGAAAAAGGTTCCTGCAGTTCTTAGAAACATAAGCTCTATTTTTAACAGTGACTTGGTGATAGCACTGATATTCGTCGAAATGTTTTTTGGTCCGACATGATGCCGATCGGAAATAGAGTAAAACATCTGGAACTTACTTTTGTTATCTAGCCCCCTGATTATCTAAACTAAACCAACAAACATGCACAAAAACACTTTTTCCAATATAGAAAGTTTCAAAACTTCAAGTGTCAGACCACATTTTAATTCATCAACGATTGGGTACAGACCAAGTAAGAAAGATACACGAGGTGTCTTGAGTCAAGACTAAAGAAAGGGGTTCCTGCAGTTCTCAGAAACTCTATTTTTAACAGTGACTTGGTGATAGCACTGATGTGTGAAACATCCTGTTTACGCCTTATTACTCATACCTATTGCTTTCGGTAAAGTTTTGTAAGAAACTTCAACCTTTAAAAAGAGTATCTGGGACAATTCTCACGCAAATTGAAAGTCTTCCTCTCTTGGTAAGTTACGAATCTTAGAAATGTAGAAAGATGTTTTTTCGTCCAGTCATGAGCGTAGGACAAAGAAAAGATTTTGAGTCTCCATGAGGAATCGAACCCCAGACCTTGTCAGACGAATCTTGTTAGACAATGTAAATTGGTAATGATCTTTGTCAAGTTTTGGTGAGATACATTTCTGCCTTCTCACTACATAACATTCTTTAAGCGGTCGAATTTTCGTGTTATTAGCATTCACAACTGATAAAGGAGTACATATTTCAACAGCTGACTCAAGGATCATAAATCACTCTCAGAAATAATTCTCCAATATTAATGAAAGGACTAAATGTCTGTTTACGCAGAAAGTGACACCACCTCTCGTATGAAGATCCATCCCTTACTTGTTAAACCTTAAGTAGCTGTAACTTCAAAATTCGAAAAGGTCCAGTCGCTAAGAATAGTCCCGTTGCCATTGTTAAGAAGACGTTACCGAACTTGTGCGCGCGCGTCTCACGCACACGTAAGCTAAAATGTCGTTAGCAAATCACGCGGACTTTTTTTTTTTTGAGAAGTTGAAAGTTTTGAGTTCTTGAGTGGCAATTTTTTTGGAGGTCGTTGGTATTTACTATGTTTGCTGGGAGTTTACCGTTGCCGTGTTATGAATAAACGTGTTTGTTTGATGTCTGTTTCCGCTTCTGAGCACCCATAATTATTATGGGCTTAAGCTCGAAACGTCATCGTTTGTAATCGTTACGGTGGCCAATTTACCATTTCAACTTTGTTGATATATCCAAATTATCTCGTTACCCCCATCGACGCAGCCCGAAACTATCAGCCTTTATTCATAATTATTATCGATTGTTTTCACTGTTACGCATTGAGAAAAAGAAATTCAGTGGAGAAGGTTCAGAAATTGCTATGTTATAGTAGATAGGTTAAGGAAGCACTTCTCCAAGTCAGAGGTCTGTTTGTTTTTCCAAACCTAAGATATTCGTCGAAATGTTTTGCACAAATTTACAGAGCTCAGTATAGAGCCGCCGTGTTGATGGATATCTCTGGTCCACCAACATGCCGTCCGGAAATAGAAAATATCTGGAACTTACTTTGGCTATCTAGCCCCCCTGATTATCTAAACTAAACCAACAAACATGCACAAAAAACTTTTTCAAATACACAATTTGGAAAAAAGGCTAAAAATCAGCAGGTAGGTCTATATTTTTTGACAAACTGTAAGGCACGAAACCATCATAACTCTGAACTTCAAACTACGCTGGTGTCCAAACCAAGCACGCTATTTAGATCCCCTTATGCCCTATAAGGATAAAAATTTTCGTGACTCTATATTTTTGAATTTTCGAATTTCAAGATGGCTCCCTATAAAATCAGCAATAAGTTCCCTATCAAAGTCATGACAAGAGCTACATATGCACTAGCGAGACGAAATGCAAATCTGCTTCTCGACTGAAAGATGACAAAGATCACCACAGAACGATAGAGCAAAACAACTGCAAGACCTTGTACTATCTGAATCTGTTTATTCTTGGCAATTAGTAACTCTACCCTCTAAGAACTGCTTAAAGTGCCCATAACAAGAAATTGTTTTGCGTATTTAGTTCGTTCATCACATATTAAAACTAACTCTGAGAGAAGTTAGTTAAAAAACATTTGCTATCGGTTTTTCAGACCCTAAAGTGCTCTAAATTTGTCTTAAAAGTGTCTAATAGACTGGTGACGAATTAGCAGGTGATGACGTTGAACCTGTGAATACCCTCAGTTGATACGATATCTCGTGCAATTTGTACTAGTCCGCGTTGAAATACTCTTGAAATAGTGTCCGATAGCGATGAATATCTACTTTCAGCAGACTCTACAGAGAGTTGTGATACATCGTACTCCAGTATTAACGAAGAAATGGAAGCTGCGAGTATGTTTCAGCCCTACGAAGGACAACCGCATGGATCAGACGAAGATTTCGACTGACAAAGATCTCGTCTGAGGTGTTCAGGTCAAGATTATAACAGTGTAGTTCCTTGCGTTTCTTTTTTCTTTTTTTTTTTTTCCAATAAGTAAGGATTTGTTAAAACATTTTACAATACAAATCTGCGATAAAATATTGGAAAACAGTACACAACGTTTCCAGAACGTCATTATCAAGTGAGAATGAAATAACAAAACTAAGATATATATGTGAGAAAATGACAAAACTAAGATATATAGGTGAGAAAATGAATAAATTAAGAGTCAGTGAAAGTCAAACAAAGTGCTTAGCCTTGAGGCTAAGAGTCATTGAAGGTCAAACAGAGTCATTAAGACTCTCAAAGAGCTTAGCGTTAATGGTAAATTTTAAAACTTCTCGGGTCAGACTGCATCTTAATTCATCAACGATTGGGTACAGAACAAGTAAGAAAGATACACGACGTGTCTTGATACATGCAGTTCTTAATCCCTGCAGTTCTCAGAAACACAAGCTCTATTTTTAGCAGTGACTGGTCAGTTTGTGAAAACGTCCTGTTTACGCCTTCGTCATGATCACTGGTCGGCTTTCCTTTTGTTTTCTGTTATAAAATTTCGCTTGAACACTGATGCGTATTGCTTACAAAACCAAAACACTAAAGGAATGCAATCACGATGTGGAAGACCCCAACCAGAGTCAGCAAATACAACCGAACGTTTTAATGGAAAATTTTAAAACTTCTAGATTCAGATTGCATTTTAATTTGTCAACGATTGGGTACAGAACAAGTAAGAAAGATACACGAGGTGTCTTGATTAATGCAGTTCCTAATCCATGCAGTTCTTAGAAACACAAGCTCTATTTTTAACATTCACTGATGAGTTTGAGAAAACGTCCTATTTACGCCTTCGTCACTGGTATTTTCTTTTGCGTTCGGTTGAAATTTCGCTTGAGCAATACGTATTACTTAGATAGCAAAATACCAAAGAAAATTGCAGTTAGGAAGACTCCAACCAAAGTCAGTAAAGAGAACCGAACGTTTTAATGGTAAATTTTTATAACTTCTATGGTCAGACTGCATTTTGATTCATCAACGATTGGGTTCAGAACAAGTAAGAAAGATACCCGAGGTGTCTTGATTCAAGACTAAAGAAAAAGGTTCCTGCAGTTAGAAACATAAGCTCTATTTTTAACAGTGACTTGGTGAAAGCACTGATGTGTGAAAAGATCCTGTTTAAACCTTCGTTACCAGTCTTTCCTTTTGCTTTCGGTTAGGTTTTGTAAGAACAATTAAAAGAGTTTGGTTTCGAGCCCTTGACAATAGCCCCTATCGCGTTTGTGTCTGCAATGCAAACGGTCCGGGGAGTTACAGTTTCAGGACGAGGCTATCGGGTCAACGTTTCTCGAGAAACACCAGTAACACTCCATGTCTGACCATATAACTCTGGAATCTGCGTTTTTTTCTGCCGAGGAAAAGGTTAAAAATCTTAGTGGTAATTGTCCTGGCATCACGAAAGGAAGATTGAAAGAATGGCTGTCATTTCGGAAAGGAACGGCAACATTTTGTCGTGTTTGTTCATGACTACGGTTGTTTTTCCTTTGTCGGCCTTTTTGAGGTTTAACTCAGAGTCACGTTTCAAGGTCCTCAGCGCCTTGCGTTCGGCCGGAAGCAAATTATCGTTTGGCTTTGTAATTTCTATTTCTGAAAAGTCACTTTTAACCTCTTCTTAATAGCTTTCAAGGACTACTGATATTTGTATGGTGGTATCCATGTAGATTTGACGTGGCAGGGATGGGTTTTTTGTCCTCCCCTCGGAATATGTAAATCAGACGCATTCTCCTTGCGAACTGATCAAAGTCACATAATACTTGTTGTCTGACCTGTCTTTGTTTTGTAACGGGTGTTAGAATGAATTTAAGCCCTTTTGCCAGTAAATTAATCGGGTCGTTTGTAAGTTCTTTATTTGAGAGGTTTTGTATGTGCGTTTTGTTCGCCTCTAGTTTGATAGTTGAACGTGTTTGGCAAGACCGCGGTTTCGATCCTAATCTTGTTGATCTCGTCAGTTGCCGATTCACTGAATAGACTGTTACACCCGTACGCAATACAATGTCTAACTATGACGAGAACATGCTGTATCCTTAAGAAAATGAATAAAAATGCCTCCAAACGTTGCCGTTTGCTTCGATTTTACTTGAAAGTTTTACCTGTGTGACCCGATAGCCTCGTTTCGAAACTTCAAAGTCCGCTGAGCTCTCGTACAGTGGACGTAAATGCGATAAGGGCTATTGATATTTAAGCGGCAATCCTCTCTGATTGCAATTGCAATCAAGGAAGACTCTAACTGGAGTCAGTAAATGCAGCCGACCAATTTTAACGGAAAATTTCAACCTTTAAAAAGAGTATCTGGGATAATTCTCACGCAGATTATGCATCAACCATATGGACATCTTGTTCTGCTAAGAATTTGCAGAAAGTCTTTAAACTTCAGAAACGCGCGGCACGTGTAATTCTCGGAGCTAACACTAAAGCGAATAGCGTACAACTGTTTAGGAAATTGGATTGGGTTCCATTCTTTCATGAGGCAAAAGTAAATAGGTCACTAACGGTGTACAAACGATTGTCTGGGGACTGTCCACCTTATATGTCCCAAATGCTCGTAAGAAATGCAGACATAAATGAAAGATCAAGCAGACATGGACAACTAAACCTCGTCTGTCCCCGATTCAAACGGGAGTCAGAGGGAGGTAGGTCTTTCACAGTATCGACCTCACGCCTCTGGAATACCTTACCACTGGACATAAGAATGAAACCTACTATCAAATGTTTTAAGAAGGCCATGTTAGATTTTTTTAAGAATAGTTATAAACGATTAGAACATTTTATCTTATAGTTTTTATAAACCTTGTAATTTTAGATTTTTAGCTCTTGATCTTTTTCCATAATTAATTAGTTTTTAATCTTTTTAATAATTATTTGTAATATATTTTAAGAGGGCCACTGGTTTGTCAGTTTTATACTGTTATGTGTTTTATCCTCTTTAAATAAAGTTGATGATTATTATTATTATTATTATTATTATTATTTGAAAGTCTTCCCCTCTTGATAAGTTACGAATATTAGAAATGTAGAAAGATGTTTTTTTTCGTCCAGTCATGAGCGTCGGACAAAGAAAAGATTTTGAGTCTCCATGATGAATTGAACCTCAGCCCTTGTCAGACGAATCGTGTTAGACAATGTATATTGGTAATGATCTTTGTTAAGTTTTGGTGAGATACATTTCTATCTTCTCACAACGTAAAATTCTTTAAGCGGTCGAATTTTCGTGTTATTAGCATTCACAGCTGATAAAGGAGTACATATTTCAACAGCTGACTCAAGGATCATACTGAATCATTCTCCGAAATCATTCTCCAATAGTAATGAAAGGACTAAATGTCTGTTTACGCAGAAAGTGACACCACCTCTCGAAGATCCATCTCTTACTTGTTAAACCTTAAGTAGTCGTAACTTCAAAATTCGAAAAGGTCCAGTCGCAAAGAATAGTGCCGTTGCCACTGTTTATGAAGACGTTACTGAAGCTGTGCGCGCGCGACTCACGCACGCGTGCTTAGAGATTACGTAAGCTAAAACGTCGTTAGCAAATCACGCCGACTTTTCTATCGAGAAGCTTAAAGTTTTGAGTTCTTGAGTGGCATTTTGTTTGGAGGTCGTTGGTATTTACTGTGTTTTCCGTGAGTTTACCGTTACCGCGTCATGAATAAACGGTGTTTGTTTGATGTCCGGTTCCGCTTCTGAACAGCCATAATTATTATTGATGGCTTTCACTGTTACGCATTGAGGGAAAGAAATTCAGTGGATAAGGTTCAGAAATTGCTATGTGGTAGGAGATAGGTTAAGGAAGCACTTCTCTTAATCATAGGTCTCTTTGTTTTCCCAAATTTAAGATATTCGTCGAAATGTTTTGCACAAATTTACAGAGCCCAGTATTCTCACCATATTTCACTGCATTACCGCATTAGGGCAGGACTAGAACGGAACATATGCGATCCATGCGAGTAGTCCACCCATTAAATCCCACCCATCCCACCCCAGGGGAGGACATCCATCACACAGTAATCTCGTGCATGGGAAATTAACGTCTCTTACCCCTAACCCTGTAGGAGACGGGACCTCCATTTATTCATCCCTATCCGAGAAGACTAGAATATCTAACCATTACTTGATGTTATAGAAAGGTAGCATAGTCTTCTCAATTATTTTAAGACCTTGAGTGTTGGTCCGGCCGGGGCTTGAACCCTCGACCTCCCGCACAACAGTCCAGCCCTCTATCCATTGAGCTAACAGGGAGGCGCCGTGATAGTGGATATCTTTGGTCCACCAACATGCCGGCCGGAAATAGAGTAAAACATCTGGAACTTACTGTTGCTATTTAGCCCCCTGCTTATCTAAACTAAACCAACAAATATGCACAAAGACACTTTTTTTCTAATACAAAATTTCAAGAAAAGGCTAAAGATCAGGAAATAGGTCTATTTTTTTTTTGACAAACGCGATCGGAGCTGTAAGTCACGCAATCATCATAACTCTGAACTTCAAAATGCGCTGGTTTCCAAACCAAGCACGTTATTGAGCTGAACATTTTGCAAATAGATGCAAATTTAGATCCCCTATGCTAAATATGGATAAAAATTCTCGTGGCTCTATATTTTTGAATTTTTGAATTTGAAGATGTCACGTGAAAATCAGCAATAAGTTCCCTAGCGAGATGAAATGCAAATCTGCAGAACAACCGCAAGACTCTGCACTAGCTGAATCTGTTTATTCTTGGAAATTAGTAACTCTACCATTTAAGAGCTGCTTAAAGCGCTCATAACAAAAATTTTTTTTTTGCGTATTTAGTTCGTTCATCACATATTAACACTAACTCTGATAAAAGAAGGATTTCAAAAAAATTTACTATCGGTTTTTCGGCCCTAAAGTGCTCTAAATTTGTCTTTAAAGTGTCTAATAGACTGGTGAGGAATTAGCGAGAGATGATGTTGAACCTGTGGACAGAAGACATGTTATTTGGCACGTTTATCGATTATCCTATGATTTCCAGAACATTCTTGATTAGTCCTTTAGGAAAGTTCTAGTGGTTTCGACATGAGTAGGTGACGTCTATTTATAGAAACTCGAGTTGTTTACCGTAAATTCTGGAAAATTCTATGTTGTAATGTTACTAAAAATAGTCGTGTTGTAAATCTGTGGAATCTTCTAGAAAGATTGTAGGGAGCTATATAAGAAGGCGCAGCAGGTTGTTGCGTTTAGGGGAAAAGGAAGAAAAAGAAGAGAAAAAGATAAAGGAAATAAAGGAGTTAGTGAAAACAATTCATTTAAAGGTTTATCACGAAACCAACCTGTGAATACCCTCAGTTGACACCTACAAATTTCTCATATCTATTGCAATTTGTAATAGTCCACGTTAAAATACTCTTGAAATAATGTCCGATAGCGATGTACATCTACTCTCAGCGAGCTCTACCGAGAGTTGTGATACATTGTACTCGAGTATTAACGAAGAAATGGAAGTTGCAAGTATGTTTTAGCCCTTCGAAGGAGAACCGCGTGCATCAGACGAAGATTTCGACTGACAAAGACGATCTCTCGTCTGTAGTGTTTAGGTCAAGATTATAACAGTCAGTAAACTTCCGTTATGAAATGTTTATTTCCTTGTGTTTTTTTGTTTTTGTTTTTTTTTTCGTTTTCTGTGACGAAATCTATTATATGGTAAGAATGGGTGGTTGAGTTCGTTTCTTTTGGCATAATATATATATAAACCATCGTACTAAGTACGGCGAAGGCTTCTCTTTGTCAGGGTCTTATAGAGTTTCGTTACCCTAAAGTAATTCTCTTAGAAAGCAAAATGCTAACTTTTGATAGTAGCATCAAAAGAATCTGCTGTATCACCAGACGCTATGATCTTTCGCCAAGAATTCATTGGGCAATTTTACTGCAAGTTGAAACTTTCACATAGTGCTTGAATTGGATTCGCACTACTGCTTGTGTTTCATTATTTATTTCGTTGAACTGCTGCTATTACAATGACATTGCTATCGTTGATATATCCTTTTAATTTTAGGGCAAAGAGGAATTGATGTCTCGAGAGTCGGATTTTCGTACGCTTAGGTTGGGAGCGAGAATACACGTCCCCTTCGAGCTAGTGTTTTGACCAGTTTCTACCAAAGGTTTCGCACTGTTTGGGCAACAGGATATGGGTCACCTCAGGAGGGGGTTTGTCTTTATTAGAAATGATGTATAGCTATAAAATACGATGAAAATTACAATTAGCAGGATTTTTTGCAAGAAAAGTGCAAATGTTCTCATAATGAAAGACAAGGGGTATGAGTACATCTCAAGCGCGTGAAACAAAGAAAACTAGGAGGCTCACCATTCTTCGCTTGCGAAATATCAGACGAAAAGAATGTGTCCCCTTAGTCAGCCTTATTTTTTGCTTGATTCATTGGCCATTTTCCTCTGGTTTGACGGCTGGTATGTATTTTTTGACCACTGTGATGACGAATATTGTAGTCGATAAGAGTACAGACCATGCTACCAGGCTACACAATTGTCGATTGGAACAGTACTTCAAAGAGGCTATTAAAAGCTTAATTTAAAAAGCCATGCTAAATTCACGATAAATTATTTTTCAGTACCTTACAGCCCACCTTTTGGTTAAGAGAACATGATGATTTTGAGTAGACAAGCGGGACGAACCATCTGCCTGAGCCTGTTGCTTTTCGTTCTCAGTGGAACAGCAGAATATCCTTCGGGACTTGAAATTACTAAAGTGACATTCTGTGGTAAGTTTCTGTTTTACACTATCCTGTGATATCATTGGTCTAGACAAAACCAAAACAAACTGATGAGGCAGAGAGAGGATTGGGACGATACTTATCCTTGGTAGGCTTTTTTGTGGCTGCCAAGAGAGACATCATGTATCATTTTGCATAATTTTTTAATAATTTTTGGATTACTGTGTTAAAAATGTATTTTTCGACAGACGTGCCATTCCTATTCTCGCGCCCCGCCATGCTTTGCACGTACACTTATTTTGCTCGTAGTGTTATGTCGTCAAATTAAATGTGTTTTCGGTATGTTGAAAAGACACCTCGTGGAAGTAGCGACTGATAAAATAACACATTTACTTCAATCCCATCTGCAATTCTACAATTTTTTTTTTTTTTTAAGAGGGTTGGGTTGGTATTTAAACCTAGTAGGGGATTTATGTTCTATTGTTTATATACCAGTCCTTTGTAAAAATCCTTAAATAAATAACAAATAATAAATAAATAAATAATAAATGAATGTTAAAAGAACTGTCGCGTATTAGAAGTATTTCTGTAAGAATTTCAGGAAGCACTTATCGACCAGCTTTAGCCGCGGGTTGTTTGTTTGCTTGATTTGAAGTGCGCCCTTTAGCTTTTTTATTTTTTCTTTTTTTTTTCTTTTTCTTTTTTTTTTTTTTTTTTTTTTTTCACGAAAGGCTAGTCTTGTTTAGGGTGAGATGTTTGAGGCCAAAACAATATTTTGTTGACCTGAGTTTTCTCGAACTCGATAAAGTATTCATTTGCATGCCGAGCAGACCCATTTGGGATGAATTTCCCCCAAGTCCTAGTCGGTATTATTTCAAAATGAAACGAAAAGGGGTCCGAAAGCTCATTTTTAATAAGTTTTTGTCTTACTTGACAGTCCTTGTCATGAAGTCGACAGACTGTTCATATCGCTGTTGGACTTTAAACTGTGATTTCTCCCACACGCACACATTCCAACCGGCGCCATTCAAACTGCTAGTGACGCAATGTTCTTTCTTCACTATATCAATGGAACCGGGTCTCAAGGGCCAAAAATATCAGGGACAAAAGTGCAGGACTAAAATGTGGGGCTAGCCAAAGTTTTTAAAAAGCTGGACTACGGCCTCATGTTTTATGACACCATGGTCTAGACAAAACTGTCTATGGCACGAACTGTTTAAAGTGCACCTACACCCAAAAAATTTTTTTCGCTTAACGAAGTAAGCTTATTTTTTTGAGTATTTCTGCGCAAAAATTTTTTTATTTGCTCAAATCTTCAATTTTCTATGCCCAGTCAAAATACGGAAAATCGGCCGCCATCTTGCCCCACGACCGAGTTTAAAGAGGAATGGCTCTAGTGGGTAATGTGACGTCAAATCGAGAACACGAAAGTCTGCATTTCACACATTTTCACTTGTTTGGGAAGGTTGTAGTCGACAATTGTCCGAAAATATGCCGACTAAGTGTGTTATAGAAGGATGTAGCAACGTGCGAAATTTGCAAGAGGGTATCGCGCTTCATACATTCTTCATACAACACACCTAGTCGGCATATTTTGGACAATATCGACGACAATCTTCCTAAACAAGTGAAAATGTGTGAGATGCAGACTTTCGTGTTCTCGATTTGACGTCACATTACCCGCTAGAGCCATTCTTCTTTAAACTCGGTCGTGGGGCAAGATGGCGGCCGATTTTCCGTATTTTGACTGGGCATAGAAAATTAAAGATTTGAGCAAATTAAAAAATTTTTGCACAGAAATACTCCAAAAATAAGCTTATTTCGTTAAGCGAAAAAAAAATTTTGGGTTTAGGTACACTTTAAATTTAGCCTAAAAACTGTTCAGGAAAATTACAGAATGTTACCAGAGATGGCTTGCTTTGTATCCAAGCCTTCGGTTGAGCCTGGAAGTAAGTTAAAAATACAGGGACTGATTAATGGGGAAATTAGAGTAACATCAACCGTTTAATAGTGAAAGGCTTCACTGGAAACTAATTTCGTTTTTCTGTAGCCCACAGTTATGCTCCATTGTTGCAATCTTTTCAGGAAAGTATGATAAGCCTCCAACGATAAAAGCTTCTCCGTGGCCTTTCATACCTATTGGAAACCTTTTCAATGTTAGCTTAACATTTACACCTGGTAAGTTGAAATTAATATGGAGGTGTTATAATTTTTTGTTATTTTTTCTTTTTTCAGTTTCAAAACTGTAATTGTACAAAACCAGGGGGGGAGTTACGAAATTTTTGGAATGAGGGGTGGTGGGAGAGACGGGCATATGCTGCTGTAAATTCGTAGAGGACTATAACATTTAAAAATATGAAAAGATTAGTTTGAAGTGAAGAAAATCCAATTAACATGATTACAATCTTTTTGATGATAGGTGAATGACTTTAAAAAGACCAGGCGGTTATGATTAAAGATTGCGAATAGTATAATTATCCTTACGTGGGTGATTTGATTTCACAGCTTCTGAAATTGCAAATCCAAGCAGCATACAAGACGCGTACTCATGTCTCGTTTGAACCTAGTATAGGGCTTCAATTCACCAGCCAGGTTTTCCAATGAGCTTCGGACAGCAGAGTGCAACGCTTCAAGGCTTGATTCCATTTTGGGGAATCAGATCAACAGGCAATGCACGCGATATAATCAGTTAACATCTTTCTTCTTTGAACGACCGAGCCAACATTTAATCCCTATCGATACCGTAGCGAGTGCTGAGTATGATTGCCAGTAAGGGGTTCTACGAAATTTCCTAACTGAAGACCTCGGGATATGAGATTTCAAATCAGTGTGATTTAATGCTTCACTATATTTACGTCAACATCTTAGAAATATCGCCGTTATATTTTGTATCAGTTTAAATATCGCCAGGGTACGCTAAAATGATTGTCAATTATATATCTTTCAATGCTTAAAGTCGTTAACTGTAGTTGCAAATAATTTTTTATTTACTGTATTTTTTAAACGTTTTAACGATTGTTGTCTCAACTTGGCGGGTTCGACTGAAATCGTCCCCCTCCAGCCTCCCTTGATGCACAGCGGATACAACCCATGTTCTATTACTCCTTCATCACACGAGGTTCTTTTGTGCCTTGATCTAATAGTACTTGCTTAATTCTAATAGCGGTAGATGTTCTTGAAGCGTCGATACAATACAAAGTTGTCTCAGATGGAGAGGTTGTTTTGGAGGACAGTTATGACAAGTTATGCAAATTGAGCCCAGACTTGTGCAGTTTACCTGCTGATGGTAAGTTGTCTCCCAAAGAGAGAGTTAAGAAGAAAAAAGGTAGAAAGAAAGAAATAAAGAAAAAAACAAATGAAAGAAATAAAGGAAGGAAGAAATAAATAAAGAAAGAAAAAAAAAGGAAGAAAAACAAAGGTGCAGGGATTAGAGAAACATTTTTCTCACATTACATTTTTCAAACATTTGCAAAGGTTATCGAGTATCCTGCTTGCAGGTTGTTTACAAAAAAATGATAGATTCTGCTCTGTAAAAAAAGCCTGAACTCAAGGAAACGAATCATATCAACTGAATGAAGCTCAGTGGAAGTCTGAATAAAGAAGTCAATGAATGTCAAAACACGTAATTTTAAGTGCAGATTTTCTGAAGTAAAGAAAATTTGGTAAAAATCACAGTCAAAGAGATGCTTCTTTGCCACTTCAGTATATGTAGGGTAACATGTACTCTACAATGTATCTTTCTTACCAGGACACTCAACTATATGGAAGAAAAAAAGTTTAATAGTCTGTAAAAGCCACTCCACAGTTGAATTGATTACAACAACTTTTACAACAAAAACAGACTTTCTTTTGAGAACTCAGTATTTACTGAAATTTATACATACGTGCTTTAGATATACCAAGTAGGATATGGCATATCTGAAAGCGATTTTTCTAAGAATCTTTTTTACAAATGTATATGAAGACATTACCATAGAGATGATAATCCAAAGGGACTTTAAAAATCATATGCATGTTACATTATACCACGACACTTAATAGACAAATCTCTTGAAATTTCCATGCACATTTCAAGATCGATTATAACGTTACTGAATTTACCGTGTCAATGGAAGATCTATGGAAATTTCCATACACATGTCAGGGTGAATTATAACTGTGCATCTTAAATTTTGCTGTGTTATTGGAAGGTCTATGGAAATTTCATCTTACATTATACCATTTTAAGGAAGGTCTATGGAAATTTCCATGCACATGTCTAGATCGATTATAGCTGAACATCTTGCATTATACCATGTTAATGGAAGGTCTATGGAAATTTCCATGCACATGTCTAGATCAATTAAAGCTGAACATCTTACATTATATACCATGTTAATTAATGGAAAGTCTATGGAAATTTCCATTCACATGTCTATATCAATTATAGCTGAACATTATTCTTACATTATACCATGTTAATGGAAGGTCTATGGAAATTTCCATGCATACGTCTAGATCAATAATAGCTGAACATCTTACATTATACCATGTTAATGGAAGGTCTATGGAAATTTCCATGCACATGTCTAGATCGATTATAGCTGAACATCTTACATTATACCATGTTAATGGAAGGTCTATGGAAATTTCCATGCACATGTCTAGATCAATTATAGCTGGACATGTTATATCATACCATTTTAATGGAAGGTCTATGGAAATTTCCATGCACATGTCTAGATCGATTATAGCTGAACATCTTGCATTATACCATGTTAATGGAAGGTCTATGGAAATTTTATCTTACATTATACCATTTTAATGGAAGGTCTATGGAAATTTCCATGCACATGTCTAGATCAATTACAGCTGAACATCTTACATTATATACCGTGTTGATGGAAGGTCTATGGAAATTTCCATGCACATGTCTAGATCAATTGTAGCCGAACATCTTACATTATACCATTTTAATGGAAGGTCTATGGAAATTTCATCTTACATTATACCATTTTAATGGAAGGTCTATGGAAATTTCCATGCACATGTCTAGATCAATTAAAGCTGAACATCTTACATTGTATACCATGTTAATGGAAGGTCTATGGAAATTTCCATGCACATGTCTAGATCAATTATAGCTGAACATCTTACATTAAATCATTTTAATGGAAGGTCTATGGAAATTTCCATGCACATGTCTAGATCAATTATAGCTGTACATCTTGCATTATACCATGTTAATGGGAGGTCTATGGAAATTTTGATGTACATGTTTAGATTGATTATAGCTGAACATCTTAAATTTTACCATGTTGATGGAAGATCTATGGGAATTTCCATACTTTTCTGGATCAATTAAAGAACCTAGATATACATGCATACTCAATCATGCATTTCACCTTTTTTTTTAACTCTTTTTATCTCCTTCTTAAGTACTGGACAGACTCCTTTCTTAGTTTATCATTCTCGTCTAATTCGATGTCAAAATAGATTACACTTTCTTTAGGAATTTGGCTGGAAGTTCATCCAGGCCATGATACCCACTTTCCTTTGTAAGTACCTTTTAGCCACTCCACAGTGAACGAAGAGTTAGTGACTTCCTTTACCTTTGCCAAATGGGGAGCTTTGTAGTTTCCTTCAAGATTAACTGCAACAATGCAACCTGGCAGAACTCCTTCAAAGTTATCTACCTCGGTGACCACAGCTGTCTGCCTCCTATAAGCTCCACTGTACACCTGAAATTGTAAACAAATTATAAATTGAGTCAATTGTGAAAGCCATAATTGATAGGCATTTTAGTGTGTGTGTGTGTGTGTGTGTGTGTGTGTGTGGTCACCTAAAGGAAAATTCAGCTGTGGCTGAGTCAGCATCTGAATAAAACACATGATGGAAAGGTTTGGTGGGCACGTACACCAAAAGGCTTTGGCCAAATTAAAATAGCTACAAGTTTGCATGAGTAGGAGGCTTAATTGAGTTGAGCACACATTGTATGTCTTAATTTTGAGCATAAATCACCTCTCGCACAGGAGCAACTTGAGTTCTGACCATATCATCCACATCCTCAGGGACACCTTCAGGTTTTTGCCCCAAAAAACCCACACTATTCCCAGCAGCCTCCAATTGTTTTTGTCTTTCTTTAACTCTTTCCTTGTTTGCAATGATTCTTTCTATGGCCAAGCAACTGTCCTTTCTGGCGGATGCCATCTGGTATTGTCAGGGTCAAGTAGTGATGCCCAATCTTCTTTATGTTGTTCCAGAAACAATCTTGATCTGAAATATTTTTCAATGTCTGATCTGACCCGCTGAAGCTCAAGCTTCTCTGTATCTGGAGCAACATAATCTGGTGGGACATCTACACTTATTTCTGCATCAGCCTGACATAAATAATAAAAATTCAATCATTAAAAAAACTGTAGCAAAAACACTTATTCCGGAAATTTCATATTTGAAGGACATGAATTAGACTAGAGAATGAAATCAGACCTAAACAATAAATAAGCTTCTAATTAGTAACTTCATTACAATAATACCATCAAGCTGTAACAGAGATCAGTTTGCCATTTTTCTAATAGTACTTGTCATTGTTACTAATATTATTATTATTATTATTATTATTATTATTATTATTATTGGTCTAGCATAATGCTAAGAATTAAAATGTAAGATCATCATACTCCAGCTGAGCAAAACAGGTATTATCTTCAGTGTATAGACAGAGTATAATTATCCCTCATAAGTATTGTTGGAATTTTTTGTTTTTATTTATTCGGCTCCATAATGTACAGCAGATATTTCCACTCACTTTCACTATAGTTAACCACTGTTCTGGATCAGGGTCTACTGGTTTCCAGTTTTCCTTTTTGTCACTCCTCCAGACCAGTTTTCTTCTCTGAAAAAGAAATCGACATTTAAATGGTTTACTTAACCATTCGAGGGATATATGTGCCGCTGTTTGGGCGAGCTATCATAATATAAGGGTATCGTTTACCACTGATAACTGGGAAAGTAGACGCAAACTTGCTCATTTTTTTACTGTTTAGTAACAAGTTGAAAGAAACCAATTAAATTGTTTTGAAATTGACTGAAACATATATAAATTTGGATGGCCGATTGAGTCACTGAAATTGTTGATTGAGCCGTGAGTCTTAGTTCATGGACAGCCGCTCGGTGATGTTGGCGATTTTTTGCTATAACCTTAGTAAGTAGACCATGGTAAAGTTTAATTTTTTTCCAAATTTCTTACTTTAGAAAATCTGTACTTAAAAAATTACGTGTTTTAACCTCACATTTACGCTTCTATATTACGTGGCTCCTTGTGTTATACATTTATCCCTGTAATTATACTTGTGCATATCTCTCGAGATTGCAAGTGAAGTCAAACAATTTCTGTTTTCAAATAGTTTTTCAACCGACGGTGTGAAACACATCGAGACATGTTTGAGAACTTGAAAGGTTGATGATCTTTCCAAACCGCTTTCTCGAAAAACTCTAAAAGGCAGCTTAGAATTCAAAACCAAAAAATATATCAATGAAAAACTCATGCAATCTGTCATCATCGATTAATTCTTGGTATGATATTTTGCTGTTGGCGGTGTTTCCCATTTTGACTGACCGTTGTTGATTCATTTGTTATTTATGCTTCTCGTTTGTCTACTTAAACTCATAGAGCGCATTGCCAAGGCTAAGCTCTGTTTGCTGGGAATAGGTTATGAAAATGAGAGCAGGGTTTTGCTTTATTTTTGCCTCAATCGTGACCGTTTATTTGTTAACAACTCAACTGAATCATATTACGTAGAATCGTGATTTATTTCCAGCAAAGGTGAGGGCAAGCCCGCCCCGTGAACCTGACGGTACCCTACAAAAATGAAATACCTAAGGAGGTAAGAAGGCGGGAAAAACGTTTTAGAACTTACACTAGAGAAACCTAGCCTGCAAGGATTTAACTACTCATAACTAAGAGTCCCATATGAAAACTGACCCTAGCTTGTAAAATATTAACTGACGTAGCTAACTGCTTAAACCCATTTATTTCCTATGAGATTAAACTTTCTTATTTTTTCTTCTAGAAACCAAAGTGTGGACTAGATCTGGAAAATTGCCAGTCATTCCTCCAGTTCTTAAGGTAATCAACCAGTAAACGCAGACATTATGTTGTGTTCTTAGGCAAGACACTTAACTCTCTCAGTGCCTCTCTTCACCAATGAGCATAAATGGGCACTGGTAAGTTCAATGCTGGGGGGTTAACCCTACCATGGACTGGCATTCCATCCAGGTGGGAGTAGAAATACTCCTAGTCTCTTCATGTTCCCTAAAGCGGAGTTAAGTGCTGGCCTAACAAGCCACTAAACTCCTAAACAGACTGAAAGTGCTTCTAAAGAGTTAGCCCTTCATTCTGATCAGGGACTAACGATGGAGATGTCAACTTTGAAAACTCTTTACAATAACAAGTTTACATCATCAACTCAGTTGATAAAACCAAATTATACTGTTAAGACTCCCCCCACCCACCACCGACACAGGACTAAAGTTTCTTTTAAAACTTACCTCCCAATATAACGAATTTCAGTCGAGCATTTTGTCATCTTTCTTGCATGCTTATTTTAATACATTGACTGTGCGGTTTTTCAAAAATGATCATGAAGATGATAATAGCGTTAGCCATTATCATTGTGATTGTGATGATTTTTCACCAAGCTGTGCATAGCTCGATCTGTTCTTTTCTAGAGACAAGAGTTAGCCTTAAATTAATGCATGGGTTTCCATAAAATAATTAAGACATTCTATTTTCATGTTATTCTTCAATCAATTAGAATCGAACCTATAAGGTGAGCGCTCAGCTTTTTAATGAAGAGAAGATCGTGTTTCTCTGTGCTGAGGTTGTGGCCAAGTTGCACTAAGAAACGAACAGGAGAAGCAGGAGTCAAGACGCAAGAGAATCATGAGGAAAAAGAAAAGGCATGGGAAGACATGAAAAGAGTCGTCTTGCAACCAATGATACTGTAAAACAAGGTTTCGAAATTTAATAATAACCATTAAAGATAACTGTGAGTAGATACATTGTTTATGTCTTTGTGGTAAGGGAATCAGCTTATGTATGGAACAGCCCGAAATCCAAAACAGGCCAAAAAAGGGGGAACAATGAAGAGGGCGAATCAGTTCGCGCGAAAAATTGTAAGCCGCATATAAACTTCTTCGAATTGAATGAGAAAGATGGATCAAGGGAGGTAGAGGAGCGAGTGAGAGCTTCTGAACTCTTCCCTACATACAGCGCTTCTCTGAAAGTCTATCAGGTTCAAACGCAGATTTTAGACAAGTAAGAGAAGAGTGATCTGTGTGTTTCAGTAACTTGCCCTGGTAAGTCGCAAGCGTATTCAAGACCAGGCCATAGGTCAAAAACGTCTTGAAAGATCAGTTACCACGGCGAAGTAAATTGCACACGTGCAAAAATCAAAGCCAAAGACTACTTATTGCTTTTGTCTGTGGTTTTGTTTATCTACGCTCAGCTGCCCTTTTTTTCGCTGCTCAGTAAATAAATACTTTTAGAGTTCACTCTGTTACGAGTTTCATAAGAAAAAATTAACATGTTATGGCAAAAATATCATCTGGTTTGCGGTGTTTGGCCTTTTATAGCCAGTAATGGACGAGGGTCTCAAGCGGAGTTAACCGTAAGCTGTGAAACGGTCTAACAGTTTTTTTTAACAAAATCAGGGCTGCAACAGGGACATTGTTGTCTTAAGAGGAATAAGTACAGGTCTGCTTCGTTTTGAAACAGTTTTTAAAATATTCAAACTCCAGATCAAAGTTTGGACAAGTTGAAGAACGTTCTATTATCGTCTGGTCAATGTTGAGTACCTTTATAAAGCTCTTCATTTGGATTGTTTTCATGCCTCTGACGTGAATAAATTTGTTGGTAACTGTAATTGAACAGTCTCGATTTTTTGATCCGCCTTCATTAGAGAAACGGACTCGGTGGCAGTGGATTTACTTTACAAATCCCGACTTAATATTCCTCTTTCTTGAAGGAACTGTCTCTGGCGAGTTGTTTTTTTGGCGGTGCTTCGTTGACTGAAAACTGAATTGAGAACAAATATTTCGCTCCCTTTACAACGACCCTAAATGGATAAGTAACAAGAGCGCTGCAGTAAAAACAAAACAAAACAAAACAAAACCAAAAAAGACAGGTTGATTTTGCCAGCGATGTGTACCACAAAGGCTGGCTGGACACTAAACCGATCAAAAAGTCGATGAGAACTAACGAGAAAATTAATACATTGGAAAGAGTTTGGAGAGCACAAAATCAAGTTAACGATGACCATTCCCCAGTGTGGCTAAGACCGCCAGCAAGGCACTGACGACGCAGATGGTGAGGAGGTAACCATGAAGTGTTGGTGAAAGCTTGACCATGGGCAGCTCTTGAGAGAGATTGGAATCCAGACGAGGTGTTTTTGTTCCATCGGTGCCGAGTTGATTTGATACCGTCATGTATGCCACAAATTAAAATTAATTCTGTTTCTACGCTGATATAAAAAATATCAGCCAGAATTATATGGTGAGTGACACTGTCATATTTTGGAAAATGTTTTTTTAGCTCACGGTAAACCAAAACGTCTTACATTGAAGCAACTGTATTTTCATTACTTTTCTACTGGATGTTTTGACTGAAAAAGAAGACTTCAATTTTGTCAATTAAATGTTGCTGGTTTGAATGTTTACAAAAAACTGAAACTTTTATAATTTTTATCCAGTCGAGGTAGATACGAAACTGCCCCAATTTCACTATCATGTGCACAGTTTTATAAGCATGGCAATTGATTGCATCCATGTGAATGTGAAACAATGGGCCGTAGCAGAGAAGCAAACCAGATCATAAGCATTGTTTTATCTTTTACCTTAGGAAGACAAATCAAATGCAAGTGAAATTTGCTAGTCCTCTCTGGCCCCAAGTAATGATGATTAATAATAAAATATCCGTTCAGTGCCGGTAGAATGCTGATGTGTCCATAAGTCTCCTTTGTTTCCTTTTGTTTTTAAATTCAATCAACCATCAGGTTCAAGTGTGTGGAAGCGCGGTGGCCTCATGGTTGGTGCGCTCGAGTCCGGATCTAGTAGTCCGTGTTCGAGCCACGGCCGGGGACATTGTGTTGTTCTTGAGCAAAACACTATACTCTCACAGTGCCTCTCTTCACCCAGGTGTTTAAATGGGTACCGGAAAATGTAATATTGAGGGGTAACCCTGCGATGGGCAAGCATCCCATCCTGAGGGTAGTAGAAATACTCATGCAACAGAAACCGGAATCAAGCGCCGGCCACTGGCTCGTAAACTGACTTTACCTCAGTTATCAGCTCTAACTAAGTTTGATTACGTACTTACTCAAAGATAAAACGAAGTAACATGAATTCACAGTAGGAGGACGGGGAATAAAGTTATGGATCTGCAAGTGGTCGTAATTAAAGAAAAAGGAAAGAAAAGGAAAGGAAACACGCAAACAAATATACACATACGATGAAAATATCGCAACTCTTGTGATTACCAACATGATATGCCTTCCATTTAGATGTGAAAGGTACAATGCAAGCAGGTTTGGCGGCTGTTCTCATCAACAAAATATTATTTTTGCGCGGAATTGAAGTCATTAGATTAAAAGAAAGGAAAGAAAAGGAAATATGCATAAATCCATACACACACTATACTGAAAACTTTCATAACTCTTGTTGTTACCAATATATGTCGATCCTTTTCTAAGTCAAAGGTAAATGCAAGCACTGAGATGTCGTAGTTCCCGTTAGTTTACCTTCCGTTTGTTTCTCGAAGGCTCCGGTAACTAAAGAGGCTCGTAAAGCTGTTTTGGTTTCCTACAGACTGGAAGTTACAATAATAAAAGTTCCATAATTAATTAGACTATCAGTCAGAAACAAAATGGACTTGTCAAAATTCTAGAACCTGCTTCTTTAAGCTTAAAATTTTTTATTTTAGAATATTTCTTCGGGCTTGTTAAGTTACCGGGACTTTAATGAAACAGGCCCCTACTGTTCTCGATGGGCTGTCGTGGTCCTTCCCACAAATCAAAATCATTGAACAGGCTATTCGTCTGAGCCTTAATTATGGAGGAATTAACATTTTCTTAAGTACTATTCACTCTAGCGCAACTCGCTTCTTTCCTTTTGTTCCAGGTCTCCAAAATTAGAATGAATTATTTCGTGCTTACTTCGGGGGAAGGGGGTGCAGTGGGGCTGTAGCTCCCTCAAACAAAAATTTGAGGGTAGAGTACCCCAAAAAAATCAGCACCTTACGTTTGGTGTCGAAAATAACGCTAGTGCATCATCAAAATTTGCAAAATAAAAAAAATCTGGTGATGCAAAATAAAAAAAATCTGGTGATTTTTTCACATTATTTGATTCTTTTGTCAGCATGCGCTTTTTTTAACAGTTGCGGCACGTGTTCGAGAAGGGTGACTGGAGAATTAGACATGATTTAATTTTGTCTTGGGTACTCAATCGAATGCTCAACTGAAAGATTTTGGAGTGTGCCGGAGGAAATGTAAGCAAGGCACAAATCAATTACGGACACGTGCAAAATTCTAAAGATTGAAAAGAGGTTTGTCTGTAACAACGAACAAAGCGAGGGGAATTTTGGAAAATTTTAGCAAGGGTATGTGCATGGTAGATGAAAGATAAGTGACCCATGTTTCAAAACGCTTCACTGCCTCTGGCGTGAATGGTTTATTACGCCGAGACTGTGATAAACAGTGTGATTTATAACGTTGATATTTTGATAAAGTGCGTCAGTGCCCAATTATAAACGTGCCACGGCTTTAAAACTTGTCATACCAGAAGACACGGTTCATTCAAATAACTTTCGCAGCGAAAGAAAAAGAGATTTTTGTAACACGGACTGCAATTTTTTACTGCCATCTGTCTGAGTTGGAAACCTGTTCAACAGGGCTAAAAATTGGTAACTGTGATTGCTTGGTAAGAATAAATCTCTAAGATTAAGCCTATATGATTTATCTCTGTCGAATAGTGGATTTAAATCATTCAAATGCTACGCACATACTCTTGAAGGTGTGATTGAACCTAATTTTTTAAACCAATCACAAGGTTATTACCGTATTTATCCGTGTACAAGTCAACCTGTTATGACCGGAATTTTATTTTACCAAAGACAATCTTGATATTACTTTCAATGCTCATTAATTTATTTCAAATCGAAAACTCAAAAAAATTACGCATCGCTTATTGAAGAACACAGACTATACAGGAGTTGCAAAAAGTGCCTTCAGTTACCATGAAATGAACCCAAAACAGGAGCGGATCCAAGAATTTTTGATAGGGGGGTCCAAACTTTGGTTCAGAAAGGACTGTTGGACTCTTTTGAGGCAAAGTACTTCTCCCTCACACCCCCCACACCCCCCACACCCCCCAAACCCCCTCCCACCAGTCGCGGTTGCACGTTATAATTCCTTGGCCGCTTACCTTTTATTTGGATTCATTAATTTAAAAAAATCAGCCAGTTAAAAAGTGATATACGATCCTGCGAATGTAACAATTTCAATCTCAAAGTTATTAGCGTCAGGTCTGATAGGGGGGTCCGGATCCCCCGGACCCTCCCCCTGGATCCACCACTGCAAAAGTCTCACAATAGCCAGAAAGATTTCAGTCAAAGTTTGAAGACGCACTCTAAACATTTAAACCTCCAAAGGGAAGATTTCTCATTGGGCATAGCAAGAACCTTTTAAGACAAATATTTCAGTGAAGTTCTTTAGCTGCTTTCTTCAATGAAGCATGACAGTTCATCGAATGTACCTGTTATTCGGACCACTCTATTTCTAAGACATCGGATCGGGTTGAAAGTAACGTACCTCCAAATTGACTTCACAAGTAGAATTCCGTTTCCAGTAAAGAAGAAAAAAAATAGCGGAGTTCATTTCTACGTGTAATTGAAATCTTACACGGAGGCGTTTAAAAAGGGATGATGCATGTCCTTTTTTTCTTAATACTGTTCTGGCATTCGCTCAAGCAAAATAGTGTTTTGAGAGAGAGCTATGATATCTCGTTGGTACAATGATTTGGATTTTTTCCCTACGAACTCAATATTCATAATACCTCATCCGTATCGCGCAGTTTTCTGCAATCTACCAATACTTTTTAGTGTTAGGACACCACAGGAGGTGGAGCAAAATAACCCAAACCTCCTTTCTCTCAACAGCTTTTGAGGCTAAATTTTTGTAAGCTACATAAACTTTTAAGGATAACAAAGTCTCATTTGACACGGTTCGAGTTCCACTTACAGAAAGAGTTGAGCTGCAGAAAGAATTGACCAAACATGCCCATCTGTGTTAAGCTTTCAAATGTGCGGGGCAGCGTTATAGAGAGTCTATTATTTTAGATTCACACCCATCCATAACCTGGATAATATTACTTAATGATTTTATATAACGCCTTCATTTCGCAGAAAACCAAAAAGATTGGCGATTCAGAAAACCACTGCAATCCATGGTACCTTTTCTTGATTTACTTGGTCAACCACTAAAATGCACATTGAATAACTGAATTAAACAGGGCAGTGTAAGCACTCACCAATGGCAAGTAACAGCACAGAGGCGTTGAGGACCACGAACAGGACATTTACAAAGATGGATTCGTTCTTTCCGTCTCCTTGCCACTCAACCCAGTTTGTGTAAACTGCGCCGAGACAAATGTTGTAGAAGGTAATCCACAGGAAAAATGCTTGTAAGCGATCATCAAACTTGATTGGTCGGAATAAGGTGTAGACCACTCCAGAGACGCTGACTGTCAGAACTGTTAGGTTGATTTGCAAGAAGCTATCAGACCCAAACAGGAAAATCAACGAGATTAAAATCAGCTTGCGATACATCACTGTGACTTCCCAAAACCTAAATGACTTCTTATAGTTTTCAAAAAAACACTTTGAGTCTAAAAGAAATGGTCTCGTATTCCTCGGACTTACGATATGTGAGAGGGAGAACCAAAGCCAGAATTGGAAATCCCACTGGATAAAATGCCACAATAGAGGCAATGAGACAATACAACCTGTGGTGAGGGGGGAAACACTGGATGGAGTAGTCAGTTCTCAGCTGGAAGATGCAGTCGCTCTTGTCGTCTGAGAAACACGTTTCTACACACGCACTGGGAAGAGGAAGTATCTAAATAATCGATTTGCTCGTAATGGGGTAGGTCATACCAACAGGAGGAAAATGTTCCGACAGCAAGATTTCTTCAAACTCTTCAATACAGTTACCTTCTCACTTACTTCAAGATCCTTCTTATTCATGATGTAGCACTTTTTGTAGAATAGATAAGAGAAAGACAAGCCATCGAGTGAGAAATTTGAGACAATGATCAATAAGAACTTTCTAATCTGATCCAACCGCAGAGAGGAATGAATAATAATAATAATAATAATTTAATATTTATATTGCGCAAATTAACATGTCGATATGATCAAATGCGCATCATAACACTGTTCGGGGGACTTTGGCCAGACTGCATCAGCAGTTTACAAACAATGGAAGGAAACTTATTTGAAGATGCCCCCTCCCCCCAATTCCCAATAAACAGGCCAGACCACATCACAGTAATCTCGTGAGTGGGTTCTTTAACGTCCCCTGCCTAACCAAATTATCTAATTAATAGATGCAGGAGACGGGACCTACGGTTTATTCGTCCTTATCCGAGAAGACTAGAATGTCTATCCATTTCTTATTAAAGAAAGGTAACGCATTCTCCTCAGTTATTTTAAGACCTTGAGTGTTGGTCCGGCCGGGGCTCGAACCATCGACCTCGACCCCCCGCACAACAGTCCAGCGCTCTAACCAATTGAACCAATCGAGAGGCGATGAATGGAGCTAAGTGGAGCAAACTGCCAAATGCTCCCTTCCATTACTTTTAGAAACTTCTCCATTGAAATCAAAGTGACTGGCTAATGGACTTCGTCAATGCTGAGAAAATACCAGCGATGACTTGGTAAAAACCAATCACAATCTTGACGCATGACACGATGACATCTGCAACTGTACATAAACTGAACATAGCAACAAAAACAGCAATCACCGAGATAAATGAAATTACAGTTACATATAACCGGTGACATTGCAAGCAAAAGTTAAATCGGAAATAAAAGACTTTAGAGCAGGTTGCACACAAAGTCCCTTGATATCCTTGATGGCATTCTGAGTCAATTCCACCCTTGCAGGACTTGGCATGGGGACATTCGAGTGGTTCTGGGAGTAACGTAGTAAACGTGGAATATGACTTCTTGTAGTGCGATCCAAAAGAATGGATGTTATGAACAAAACACTTGAAACGTTCTTTTTCAGATTGGCGTGACCAAATCCAGAAGTAGCTAAGGGCAAGTATTGCTGTATTTTTCTCACAAAAAAAAGCCGTATGGTGGAAATGCTGAGCACGGGCCAAAACGATCCAACCGATAAAATTTGTGAATGCATATGCATGCACGATAATTAGCAGTCTCGTTGCAGAGCGTACCTAAGGAGGAATGATTCCTTTCTTTGCATCTACTTTGAACAAAGCCGAATACCAATCAATAAAACTATAAATCATTCATAGAAGAGGTTTACCATGAATTCAATTCCTCTTTGCTCTGAATCAACAGAGAAATAAGTAATTATAATTAACAATTGGTTCATGCTTTAGCGTGCACTATCGAGTTATGGAGCACGCGGGAAGTTTGGAGAGCCCCGAAAGAAGCGTAAGAGTTGCCCAAGGTGATAGCCGAGGGCAACTCTAGCTTCCTGAGTGCTCTCCAAACTTCCCACGTGCTCCATAACTCGATAGTGCACAGCTGAAAGCATGAACCAATTATTTTAGAACATAGCCGGTGGAATTGTGCATCAAATCCGACGCGAAAAACGGACAACAATATCAGTTGAAGCGAATAGTCACGGCGCTGATGCCGACGATCTCCTTTTCCTTTGTTTTTCTCTTTTTCTGCCTCATTTAAGAACTCTAGCCCAAGGGAAAAGGTCGAAACATTGTCTTCGTTTTCGGACTAGTAGGCCGAGTCCCTGTTTGTATCCATTATTATCGCGAAATATATCATTTCTCACCGCGCTAACATTGGCCGCTCGCGCGAAAAAAAAGAATTTCTGGCGAAGTCGGATTTGCTGACGCTATCAGCGTGCACTATCGGGATTTTGAGCACGCTTACGTATAATGAATTTGATTGCGCGACTTTGCCAGCTATGTTCTAAATGAATATTATCTTCCTCAGAAGACATCTTGGGAATCTGCAATAAACAGATAATTAAGCGATTACTCTCAGCTCATCTTTCTCTAAGAAGGGTTCCTGATAATCCACATCAGTTGACTGTGTCCAACGCGGATGGTGCAAGAACCAAAATTGATGACAGTGACTGCTAAAGGTTAACTCTATCGGTGTAATGGTATTTTAAAAAAAAAACTAAGCATTGCTAAAGGCGCACTTAATCAAAAAAAAGTTGAAGTTCGCCCAAAGCGAACACTGTGGTTACCATATGGACATACCACACAGTCGGCAGCTTTGGTCCCAGGACTTTTCTGTTCAGCAACAAGTGTACTAATACTGCATCTTTTACAATCAACTTGTCCCATTTCATCCTGATAGAATCCACCTATTAAGATGTCATAGAGCAAGAAGACACCGCCATGGGTGGATTAGAAAGATTCAGTTGTTAAGTATAATTTCAGAGTAGAATCATTTTTACTTATGATGCACGATCCTTCGTAGTAGATAGCGCTATTTATGCAATAGCGAAAATCAGACCTAAAAAAAAATCAGGCCTGTACGGGATTGGAACCACCGACCTCTGCGATACTAGTGCAGCGCTCTACCAATTGAGCTAACAAGCCAACATCACGGGTTTATTACGAATCAACTTAACGGCCTGCTCCCAGTTGGCTTGTTAGCTCAATTGGTAGAGCGCTGCACTAGTATCGCAGAGATCAATGGTTCGAATCCCGTACGGGCCTGATTTTTTTCAGGTCTGATTTTCGCTATTGCATAAATAGCGCTATCTACTGCGAAGGATCGTGCATCATACGTATTTAATACCGCAGTTCAAAATATATGAACTTCATATATTCATTGTATCAGGATCATTTTTATAATTGTTATTGTTTGTCTTTAAAACATTTCTGATAAGAGTAATGCATCCCAACGAAAAGCATATTACTGTCTGTCCAGCACTGTTTAATTACCTAAGCCTTTTCTAAAAACTAACCAAATACGTAATAGGTGTACGATCGTCAATAAACACACGCCATGTTGGACGAAATTACAATATTTAATGCCATATCACGTGATACAATGTGGGTTCGCAACGCGTGCAGAAGAACGGATACAACATCCCTCCTAGACTAATAAAAGCTTGTAACTCCAGTAAAGTTCGATCTGATAACGAATCTTAGATCAACTGTTAAACTAACACTCTGATAATAAACTTCAATCAATCAAGTGTGTTGTTCTGGTATCATCTCTGCACTGGGTGGTTCCTTTGGCTTCTCTGCATTTGCCATTGCCTCTGGTGGGACAGGTGGTACTCTGAGTGGGGTCTCCTTTTCTGGGATCTTCAGGTCTGGAACTGCCTGTGGTGTTTGCACTACCTCACTCTTCTCTGTTTCAATGGTGGTGTTCATTCCTGCATTTGCTAGTTTAAATTGGCTGGCATCTTGGCAAATGGTTCGTCCCTCTGTCAAACGTCTGGCTGTTATTTGGGAGCTACAAATGTTGTACACGATGTAGAACACAGGTTCATACAGAGTGCTCCATTTGTTCTTCCCTGGCTACTTGACAAGCACATAGTCTCCTAGAAGCAGATTATTCTCTCTGGTCTTTCTCCCTTTTCTCTGTTGCTTCATTTTCTACTTGTATTCTGCGTCTCTCCGGTCTATGATGACATTTGTATGACATATGATGACATTTGGATGACATATGATGACCAGTTGGCTTGTTAGCTCAATTGGTAGAGCGCTGCACTAGTATCGCAGAGGTCAGTGGTTCGAATCCCGTGCAGGCCTGAAATTTTTTTCAGGTCTGATTTTCACTATCGCTCAAATAGTGCTTTACTACGAAGGATCGTGCTCATATACGTCTCATAACCGCAGTTCACACATATGTTTCATATGTTTGTTGTTGTTTGATGACATCCTTGTCATTTCTCCGGGGTTGAGGTTCAATGCAATCCAACCTCGTTCTCACGGTGGTCCCCTTAAGGGCTTCGTAAGGTGCAACGCCCGTAGCTGGGTGCGGTGTTGATCTGTAGGCGATAAGCATGTCTTGGACCGCATTTCTTCTCTCAAGACGGTTTTGCCTTGCAGATTTGCAATTTGCTCGGTCTTGTCTAGGTTTTGCATGAATCTCCCTACTTCTCCTTTCGCTCTTGAGTGAAGGGGTGTCACCCTGTGGTCCTGAAATCCTTCTTGCTTTGCGAATTTATTGAACTCTTTAGAGTTGAGTTGGGGTCAATTGTCGCTTTCAATTCTCCTCGGAGTTCCATAGGTGGTGAAGATGTGCTTCAATCTCTCCTTGTCGGTCTGGAAGTCGGTTGATGGTACAGGCTCTACCACTGGGTATCTGGTTCTCTTGTCAATCAGGACGAGATTGTAGTGTCCATCTGTACGGTCCACCATGGTCTATGGATACTGTGTCCCTGGGCCAGTTTGGAATGCTAGTCACCTTCATTGGTTCTTCTCTGTCTCCTTTCGTACCTACATGGCACTCATAACACTGGTCAATAGCTGTGTCAATCATCCTGTTCATCAGTGAGAATCAGTACGTTTCTCTCAGTATTTGCCTGGTTTTAAATTTTCCTAAGTCTCCTAGGCTATGTCCTAGTTTAACCGCTTTTCTCTAAGTGCTGGTGGTAGTACGATTCGATGTTCTCTCAAGATAAGTCCTTCTGCAACTGATAGCTCCTGTTTCACATGTAGGTAGCGTTCAATGTCTTTGTCTCTTTTGTGTTTCTCCCAGTCCCCTATAGCAATCCTCTTGGTTAATCGCTGAGTGATCTCGTGTGATAACCACAGCGTGCTCTGTATTCAAATTCCGTTTGATAATCTTCTCAGTTTTATCACGTCCTGTCTCAGGTAGGGGGTGTCTAGAATGGAAGTCTAAGGTGTCTGCTTTATCCTTCCCTGGTTCGTATGCCAATTCGTAGTCTACGTCTTGCATTTCCATGATCCACTTGTCTATTCTTGGCGGTATTTTGGTCTTTACCTTGTTGAACAAAAGTACTAGTGGATGTGGGCAGTCACAATGCTGATTCTGGGTGCTCCAAGTAAAAAAGAGTAAACGAGCCCTACGGGCTTGTTTACTTTTTTTGCTTTTGAAAAAATTACTCGTGCTCATTAATATAAAATTGCCCTTGAAATCATGTTATTACCTATAATAATACCATCAAAAGAATGTCACGAAATAGCAGCTGCATGATAATACTCACAGGCTCCCACTACGGAGGTATTCTAAAACATGTTTCATGGAAGGAGATCGATCTTGTTGTTATCCAACAGTCTACAAGAGATGAACAACATTTTCACACTTATGTTGAGCTGGAGCATACTTGAATCTAGCCCAAGGAATCCAGAAGAAAGGAAGCTGGTTTCCTGGTAAATAAAATAAAATGAATATTCAGTTTAATAGCAGTAAAATACTTACAGTTCATACACTCCTTCAATCCCAGATGTTGCAATTCTTGACAAATTTCTGATTTGATCGTGATCTAAATGTCTGGGACGAATGAAAGCAAAGAAATTTCAAATTCAGTAAATGGTTTGAACCCGGGGGTAACATGTGAAGGTGTAGTCTGATCGTCCGGGTGAGTGTAGTCCTGAGAAGGACTATTGTCGGTGTCAGTGACTGACGTTTCGACAACCTGTGCGGAAGTCATCATCAGAGTCAAGTGAATGATTGTTGTCAGTAGAATGTTCTTATTCCAGTTCGTGTGAAATGATCGGTTGGTTTTGCCGTGATGTTATTGGCTGTAAGACTCAAGTGACGTAAGTCGGTCGTGATTGGTCTGTTTCGGTCTGTCGGTAAAGTTGGGTTGTTCTTTTTCGGTCGTTTGTGATGTTTATGTCGTGAATGAGTCGTTTGTATGGGGCGGGTAGTTGTTGACATCTGTTTAGGGGAGTCTGTTCTAAGTTAGTAAACCAGCTTTCCAGAGTCAGTCGTTGAAAATAGTCAGTGCTGTAGGTTAGGCATTGCGCAGAGTCCCAGTCAATGTTGTGGTTGGTAAGTCGATGGTGTTCAGCAATGTGATTGCTGACATCACCTTTCCTCGTCGCCCGTCTGTGTTCAGTCAGTCTTGTTGTGAGGTTTCTGCCAGTCTCACCGATGTAGGAGGCTTGGCAGTCGGAACAATTGATCTTATAAATCGTTCCCTGTCTGTTCCTCGGTTCGTCTTTGTCTTTGACGTTGGTTAGTAACTGACGTAGTGTGGTGATGGGTTTGTGGGCGACGCGGATATTGAAGGGTAGTAAGATGCGCGAGATGTTTTCAGACATGCCTTTTATGTACGGTATGGTTGCTGTAGTCGCCCACAAACCCATCACCACACTACGTCAGTTACTAACCAACGTTAAAGACAAAGACGAACCGAGGAACAGACAGGGAACGATTTATAAGATCAATTGTTCCGACTGCCAAGCCTCCTACATCGGTGAGACTGGCAGAAACCTCACAACAAGACTGACTGAACACAGACGGGCGACGAGGAAAGGTGATGTCAGCAATCACATTGCTGAACACCATCGACTTACCAACCACAACATTGACTGGGACTCTGCGCAATGCCTAACCTACAGCACTGACTATTTTCAACGACTGACTCTGGAAAGCTGGTTTACTAACTTAGAACAGACTCCCCTAAACAGATGTCAACAACTACCCGCCCCATACAAACGACTCATTCACGACATAAACATCACAAACGACCGAAAAAGAACAACCCAACTTTACCGACAGACCGAAACAGACCAATCACGACCGACTTACGTCACTTGAGTCTTACAGCCAATAACATCACGGCAAAACCAACCGATCATTTCACACGAACTGGAATAAGAACATTCTACTGACAACAATCATTCACTTGACTCTGATGATGACTTCCGCACAGGTTGTCGAAACGTCAGTCACTGCCACCGACAACAGTCCTTCTCAGGACTACACTCACCCGGACGATCAGACTACACCTTCACAAATTTCAAATTGTTGATGCCGTTATAACTTTGGTTCAATAATATGATGAAAATCACCCGTTAAGTGACCCCATCCACGCACCTCTTGTAATTTCTACGGCGTTTAATTGTTTAAGTAACTCTCCATCTTTTTCCTAGTATCATCATAGTTCAGATTGCCATTGGGGAGATGGACAGATAAATAGATGAATACATCGGTCGATAGATTAGTAGATAGAAAGTGCATCACTGACTGCTAAAAGATTAATATATAGAACTGATATAACTTATATTTATCGTGACTTGTTTGGTCTCGAAGACTGATTATTTTCAAGTTTGGTCCATGGTTAACGAACACAATTTTGAGCATAATTTTCTACCTTTACCAGCACAATCTAAAAGGGCATACAGTATTCCAACCTGTCATAAACTGAGTGGTTACATTAAATGAACGGACCATATCATTGTCTGACCCTGGTGAATTATCAGACCTCCTTCTCACGAAAAATTCTTTTTTTGTTGGTGAACATTAGAAAGGTTAAACTGGAATTTTTGTGAGAGGAAAGCATTTTTTAGGAATGTCATTTTTTAGGAATTGTCGGAGTTGGAATAGCGAGTTGCAATTATGGAAAGGAGATCTCTGCATTCGGTGCTTTTAAATGTGTTTTAAAGTTGTTTTTCAATGAGGCGTTACATGTTTGATTGTGGAAACGATTTTATCTCGAGCTTATTATCGCTAACATGTGCACCTCGCTCGCGCGTGAGAGATATCATAAATAGATAGAATCGCTACTTACACGATATTCACAGAATGAGGACCTGTCAAATCTGGTTCAGATGTCAGCTCAGAAAGTTTTTGTAGGCGCCTTTGAACAGTAGAATACTGGCGCGGTATAAATATTTTATTATCATTATTATTTTTTTTATTATTGTTATTATTATTATTTTAATTCGCTACCAACCAAAATTTGAGTTTTTCAGCTTTCTCTACTGCCTAGATGTAGAGAAAGGCCGCAGACTGCCATATGCTGTTTAGAATAATTTAGGCAGATTAAAGTGTGTAGCGACTGGTTTAAATGGGTCCTTGTCATTCCTTTCTATGACGCCAAGTTGTTCTCGGAATCGCTTCAGTCGTCTTCCTGTTTTTGCCAATGCATATCTTTTAGCAATAACTGCAAGCAAGAGAATATTCTCTTAGCGCAAGTTATGCAATAGATGACATCGGCGGAGGAGCACGATATTTTCTCGACGTTGTGGATGAAAGGACAGGTTTTACATTGTGCGCGAGTGCATTTGAAAGTTCCGGGTTGGTCATTAGTTCGTATTGAACTTTGACCAAAAATTTGCCTTTATTTTTTTTCGCGTTTAAATGAAATTAGTGGATGTTGTTAAAAGATAAATTTCTTACCTTACCTAGTGTCTAAAATCGGAAACAAGTGTCCAATCTCAGGAAACTTATATCTAACATCGGATATTTGATTCAAGGATGAATCGGACACTAGTGTCTACAATTGGACATCAGGATCAAAAATCAGACACTAATGTTCAAACTCAGTCTCTCGTGTCTAAAATCGGACACTACTGTCTAAAATAGGACGCTAATATCTAAAATCAAAAAATGTCTGAATAAAAAAATAATATCTAAAATCGAAAACTAGTGACTAAAATCAGACATTAGTGTCTAAAATTGCACATTAGTGTTCAAAATCGAAAATTGGAGTTTAAATGCTCGACCAAATATGTTTTAAATTCGTTCAAGATTATCTAAAAAACGAAAACTACTGTCAAAAATCGGATGGAAGTGTCTAATATCGGTACTGGTGTCCAAACCCGGAAAACTGGTATCTACCATCGGACATAAGACTCTAAAATAGCACATTAGTGTCCAATATTGGACACTGGGGTCAAAAATCAGACACTAATGTCCAAATTCGGACTCTAGTATCCAAAATTAGTTTTTTTTTTCCAAAATCGGATAATACTATCTAAAATCACACGAAATCTGAAAGTTGTGTCTTAAATCGGAGAGTGGTGTGTAAAAAAGGTAAATTCGGACGCTAATATCTTAAATAGTAGACAAGTGTCTAAAATCAAATACCAATGTCTAAAATCGTATACTAGTGTCGAAAAGGGACACCAAAATCAGACACTACTGTCTAAGATCCGACACTTATGTTTAAATTCGGACACTACTATCCAAAAGGAGACAGCAGTGTCCAAACTCGGACGTTGGACTAGTGTTCAAAGTAAGACAGCGGTGTCTGAAATTGAACACTATTACCTACAATCAGACTGCTGTCGAAAATCGGAAACTTGTGTTTAAAATCGGACAGTAGCGTCTAAGATAGGAGACTGGAGTCTATAATCCCGCATAATCGTACATTTAAGTGTCGAGAAGGGGACTGATATACGTTTCTAATATCGGGAATAAGTGTAAAAAAATCGAACTGTAATGTTTACATTGGACACCAATGTTTAAATTTCGACACAGATGCCTAAAATTCGCAGATTGGATTCTAAAATCAGACACTAGGGTCTAAAATTGGACTTTACTACTTAAATCGGACACTAATGTTCAGAATGAGACAGTCTATCTAAACTCGGGAACTACCTTCTATAATGAGACACTAGTATCTAAACTGAGACATTAGTGTCTAAAATTGAACGGCAATGTCTAAAAGTGAACACTAGTATTTATTATAATGGTACAGTAGCGTCTACGATAAGACCGTGATTATTAGTGTCAAAAAACAGACACTAAGTGCAAAACTTTGGTTTGATAGAATCACACAGTATAGGACAATTTATGATCGGTGTTTCAACAGCCCACATATCAATAGACATGCTTCTCCGCTCGTTATGGTTACAAAACATTTCATTTATGACTTAGTCGTAGCATAACCACACCTAACGAAACACTTTCAAAAGTGTTATGGTACATCAATCAACACGGAAAACCAGAACATTTGTTTTGTATTCCTGTCATTAGCTGGACAAAACCGCGAGATTCAAGGCCGGCGAGTGATGTGAGTGCATGAAATTAAAAGTCTGCAAGGGGTCCGTAAGTACTACGATACACCTTCTAATACGCGCTTCGCGCATCGACCGCTTTGCCAGCGGTATAGCTGCAGAGATTTTTTAGTAAGAATATTCAAAGGTATTAATTTAAAGTTACAAGACTATTATGCAAAGAAACGTTTAACAATTTCTTCACAGTTATTTTGAAAGTAGCTACGACATGCAAAAAAAATGTTGGCCGTTTTATGATTTCATAAATTGAAGAGAAACGGCAATATACTATCCTATATTTCAATAATACCTAGCAAAATTCTAACTTTTCTATATTTTCACGTTATTTCCGTATCCTTTCATTGCCCGCCCTCTTGCACAGTAAACCTTTTATTAAGGAATGGTTTAACCGCCGTCAAGCTATGTTTAGCTTGCCATACATTATTTTTAAGAAGACAAAATCTTGTATATCTGCCACACCGCAAATTTCCGTCTAAATTGAGCTGTTTCTCGTTTTTTTCAAAATTGATATAAACACAAATACGTGCGCTGATTATTATTTCAGCTCATGTTAATGACATTTGGTTACAATGAATATATGAAGGTCATATATTTTGAACTGCGGTATTAGATACGTGTGATGCACGATCCTCGCAGTATCCTCTACTGCGAGGATCGTGCATCATATGTTAATGACATTGTCAACACCAATCTAAGTGCCATAGCCAATGCTTTTACTTAGTTCAAAATAATGTTGATATTAATATACTAGATTACAGAAATCAACTCCTATGATGAGCAACATCAAGTGGCTGCCTTGCACGGACACAGTTGCTTTTTAAACCAGGTTTGGTAACTTCAAAGGCTTACCAATTTGTATTTCAATGTATGTAATGCCTTGATCAATTCGAAGTTTCAACATCCTTCTCCCCTCCTCCTCTCTCCCCCTCCCCCTCCTTCAAAGATTGGTTTATTCGAATTCCCGCTCCCAAGTCCAGAATTGTGTTTAAATGTGTTTTTTCTTTTTCTTTTTCTTTCTTTGTAAAAGGCAAGATCAGCGATCGTGACTTTCTACACATTGATCATGCTTTAAAACTCACAGCCCGTGGACCTTTTCCTCTGCGCCAAATTCGTTTACGAAAGTTGACTCTTTACCTTTAAACGCCTCGACGATTTGAGATGTAACAATTGTATCCCGCTGGAAAGACTTGACACTTTTGGTTCAAATTCCCCACCCAGGCAGGAAAGGCTCAAATTCCCCTACCCCCGGGCACGGAAAATGGCTAAAAGCCCTTGAGTTTCCCAGCCGGATAATGCTGAAGCTTGATCAGTGTATCAGTATTAACATAAATGAAGTAATCAAACCGCTCAGGGTCAGGCCCCCTCAACTATTTATCTGTTGTTGTTGTTTTTTTTTTTTGAGATTTGTTACAACGGTTTATAAAAGATCTATTGGCGAGGCTCGTTAAGTGCCATTATCAATCAAGTATGATTCCTCAGATGTTGTGGTGACTGCTTCATTCTTAAGAAGCGCAAATCCTTGGCGAAGATAACTGGAACATCCCATCGAGCAGCAGGAAAAGTACTTGCGAAGTAGCTTCACGTGTAGAATTCCCTTTGCTGACACAGTTAAAGAACAGAATGATAGAGTTAAAAATTATTAATAACATTTGCATTCTTGAATGCAGTCTCAACGAGAAACTTCTTATGTTTATAATATTATGTAACTCCCACTCTGCGCATGACTTCTTTTAAGAATAATTCTTCTTGACTTGTCTGAGGCTACGGAGGGGAGCGCATTCTCATCATCAAAAAAACCATAAAATACGGGATAATAAAATTATTACATCTCACAGTTAAGACCAGAGCAGGACAAAATAACACAAGTCTCCCTTTCTTTTATAAATTATTCTGCTAAATTGTCACTAAAGGACTGAATGCACGCAGCTAGGAGAGTGCGTACAGATACGTTCGCAGGCCAACTGTGTCTCAGAGACCATCATGTGGTGTTGAAGTACAACCTAATTAGATGCGCCGAGGCGTCTTCTTGAAATTTGATAGGGCAGATCCCAGATCGAAGTTTTTAGGAGCCACTGACCATAAATACCGAGAGTCCGCCGACAGTTGAAAAATTTCGTAATTCATTTTATTTTTTCTGAAAGGAACCTTTTGATGAACCTTTTGCAAAAATCATATCGAAAAGTGTTATCGCTCTTCGCTTTCTCCGACAAAATTGGAAATTTTAGAATACGCCTATATGCTTTTGTCTACCTTGTAAAGCGATAGAAAATTATGCATATTCAGGAACTTCGTGTGCCACAACGCGATGCAAGTGTTCTACCAAAGAGTGACAGCTATGTTAGTAACATTCATTGCGTTTTATTCTAAGACCCATGATTGCCTCCAAAGTAACAGCTTTAAGAAAAGGAAACACTTAGTTTGATTTGATAATAAGGCTAAAAACGGAGGTAACGCAATGTGAAAAATTGGAGCAACGTCGAAATGCTTAAATAAAAAGATAAATAGAACAAATGACACTTAGAAGAAGATTCCTGACACTAAGACCCACTTCTATAACATTCCAAGCTTATTACTTTTGGTATTTTTGATATTTGTGAATGTAAAATTAAATTAATTGATAAAACGTCAAGAGCAGCTGGAGACTTACCAACGGCAAGCAACAATACAGAGGCGTTAAGGACCACGAAGAGGACATTCACAAAGATGGAGTCGTTCTTGTCCCCGTCTTGACTCTCATCCCAGTTTGTGTAAACTGCACCAAGACAAACGTCAAAGAAAATGATCCACAGGACCAATGTTTGTAAGCGATCTTCAAACTTATCCTTGATTGGTCGGAATAAGGTGTAGACCACTCCAAAGACGCTGACTGTCAGAACTGTAAGGCTGATTTGCGAGAGGCTTTTAGATCCAAACAGAAAGATCAACGAGATTAGAACCAGCTTGCGGTACATCTCTGTGACCTCCCAAAACCAAAACTTTTTTTTGTAGTTTTCAAAGAACACTCTAAGTCCGAAAGCAATTGCTTCGTTTTCCTGGGACTTGCGATATTTATAAACGAGAAACAAGGCTAGAAGTGGAAATCCCACGGGATATAATGCCAAAATAGAAGCCATGAGCCAATACAAGCTGTGGCGAGGAGTGAAACAATGGATGGAGTAGTCAGCTCTCAGCAGGAAAATACAGTCGTTCTTGTCGTCTGTGAAACACGTTTCTACACACGCACCAGGAAGAGGAAGAATCTGAATAATCGATTTGCTCGTCGTGGGGTACGTGGTCAACAACAACAAGAAGATGTTCCGATAGCAAGATTTCTCCAAACTTTTAATTTTCTTTATTTTTTGGCTTTCGTCACAGTCTGTCTTGTTCGTAATGTAGCGCCTTTTAATGAAAAGATATAAACAAATCAAGCCAACGAGTATGAAATTCAAGGCAATGATCATTGTGAATTTTCCAAGCTGATCCAACCGTAAAGAAGAATCAATGCAGCTTAGTGGAGCAAGCTGTAAGATGTTCCCTTCAAACAATTTTAGAAACTTCTCCGTTGAGATCAAAATGACTGGCCAATGGACTTTCGCCAATGCCGAGAAAATGCCGGCGATGACTTGGTAAAAACCAATTACAATCTTAAAGCACGACATGATGACATCTGCAACTGTCCGGTTATTGTCTGCACGTTTGGAGTCGCCCCAAAGAACCAGTAAGAACACAGCAACAAACAGAAAAATTACCAAGATGGACGAAGTAACTGTTACAGTTAACCGAGGACATTTCAAGCAAGAGTTAAATCGGAAATAAAAGCCGTGAGAGCAGGTTGCACATAGATCTCCTTCATATCCCTGGCGGCATTCAGAGTCTATCCCACCCTTGCAGGACTCGGCACGAGGACATTTGAGTGGCTTTGGAAGTAGGGTATTAAAAGTGGAATAGGACTTGTTGTAGTCTGGTCCAAACAAATGAATATTGTTGACAAAACCTTTGTAGAGTTCTTTTTCAGACTGACTTGACCATTTCCAGAAGTAGTTAGGTGCAAGTATCGCTGTGTCCTTCTCACAAACAAAGCCGTCTGGTGGACATGCCGAGCAGGGGCCAAAACGGTCCGAGCGATAAAAGTTTTGAAGGCATCTACATGCACGATATTTAGCAGTCTCGTTGGAGAGCGTACCTGCAATTTAGATGAATAGTGCATCCACATTAATTTGTGCAAAGGCGCAATAACCGAGACTAAACAGTGAAGTCAATTCATCAAAATAGAAATGAATTGCTAACCATGAAGATTTAGTTTGAGAAGAAAGGATTTTCTGCTGCTTCGGTTTACAGTTGCAACATATAGTGAAAGTAATGAAAAGAGCAGTCTTCATCGAGAAAGATTAGAGGAGTGTTTGAGAGACAACGTATCAGTTACCGTATGGACATGCCACGCAGTCCGTAGAACTAGTCCCAGGATGCTGAATTTCAGAAACAAATGTACCGATGCTGCATCTTTTGCAGTCAATTTGTCCCATTTCATCCTGATAAAAGCCACCTGTGAAGATATTATATAAGAAGCAAGAAATCAGCGACATACAACTGATCATGAGTGAAAGGTGGCCCTATGGGCAGCTGCCTTACTGGCACCAGGTAACATTATACATAACCAATGATAAATAAAGCGGAAATTAATAATTCGAAAACACGACAACGCAACAAAAAAAAAAAAACTTTAGTCAGGTGAAGTTTGTCGACTTGACCAAGCTTGGGACTTCTCCTTTTAAAAGAACGTAACTAATACGCTTCAAACTTTTCCTAGTTATGTTGCTGTAATACCAAAATTGATTGTGATATTATCCATTTTAATTTTTTTTATTACCTGCAGGACACTTGGCACAGATCTTTTTTGCGTACATGAAGTAACCAATTTGACAAAGAGAGCAATTACGACATCTTGATCCATACTCATGAATAGGTTCACAATCAAGGCACTCAAAGCCCGAACTTTCAAAGTCATCTCGGTAACTAGATTGGTCTCCCGTCAAAAGGACATGGAATGAAGTGGAGGGAGCACACTCACTTCAGTTTAAGAAAATAACAAAACATTAGAAGCACTTATAATGCTAATAATTAGAAAATATTCAGCTCAATAGACTTAAGAGCCTGCTTGCTATGTAATAAAAGAACTGTGCGTATATCAATTTATGGATGCATGCGGGAAGTTGAAATCTGGAAGCACGAGAGAAGCGTAAGAGTTGCTCGAGGCGCAGCCAAGATCAACTCTAGCTCCTTGAGTGCATCGCGTTTGGCAATGAAGTATCCTCGATTCCAAATCTAATTCCGTCGCTGCATGCTCATTGTTTTTCTAAAAGAGTATGATTTAGCAATTTTCTTTTCATTTTAGGCTTCAAAGGCTCTTTCTCAATGTGGATAGAGCGAAAAAAAAAACAATATTGTAGGTTTTAAAACCTCCCTGCTCAAGTGAACGGGAACTTTCCAATGACAACGACGTCAGCCTGAACCATTTCTATACACCATCCATTTCTATCCGTTTCCTTTTCATAGGCAACCAGAGTGCGCGTTGTCATGTAGCTATGTTATAATTTTTCTGTTTAGAAACAATTAATCTAATAGTGTAGATGGCAAGACACACCAATATGAAATATAAGTCATCTTAAAAAGTTAACATTAGGTTTACTCACACAACTGACTGATACTGTCCTTTCGGGAGCTGAAGAAGGTTTTTACATGTCAACGATCTGTAGATTATTTTGATGATAATTTGAATTACAGGAGCTATACTTTTAAGACATGTGGCCCCCGCCACCGGAGTTTGATCATCGCGATTTTTGTACTTTAAAGGAACGAGCGTTCCGATTTGTGGAAGGGCCAAAGCTTAAAAGGTCAGAGTTAGAATTTCTTTACGGTGACGAATTTAGATTATCTCTTAAGAACCCCCCCTTCCTCCCCACCCCACCCAAGCAGCGTCATAACTTTTCCAAAAACTTTATCCCTTTGGTTTAGTCTCCCAATACAATTTTACACTTTTGGTGGAAGGAGGCTCTTGGTCTAAAGTCTTCCCGCTCGAAAACATAATTGCTGATTTTCACGTGATATCTTGAAATTTAAAAATTCAAAAGTATGGCGCCACAAAACCTTTTATCCTCATTAGGCATAAGAGAGGCTGCATTCGTATCTGTTTTGAATTTTCAGCTTAATAGCGTGCTTGGTTTGGAGACCAGCACAGTTTGAAGTTTAGAGTTATGGTGGTTGCGTGACTCATCTGGTGATTTTTAGCCTTTTTAGGAAATTAAGTGTTACAAAAAGTGTTTTTGTACATGTCTGTTGGTTTAATTTAGGTAATCAATGGGCTAAATAGCCAAAGTAAGTTCCAGATGTTTTGCATTATTTTTCTGGCCGCCATGTTGGTGGATCAAAGATATCCACCTACATGGTGGCTTCATACTGGGCTCTGTAAAATTTGCACAAAAATTTCCACGAAATATCTTAAGTTTGGGAGAACAAAGAGACCCAAAACTTGGAGAAGTGCTTCCTAAACCTATCTCTTATAACATTAATATTGCAATTTCTTAGCCTTGTTCAACGAATTTCTTTCTCTCGATGCGTAACAGTGAAGACGATGAATATGAAAAACTCGCCTAGCTTAGTTCGAACCCGAACTGTTCGAGGTGAAGTACAGTGTGTTAACCGATATGCAACCGCGTATCCCGGTGTGAAACTCGACAGATGGAAAAACAGTGCTAAGTTCAGCTTAGATTTAAAAGCTTTTAAATCTATCTTACAGCCTTAAACTACTACGGTCTTCTTTAAGTCAAGATGCTTCCTTTCGGAAAGTGATAGTCATCTTTACAATAATCAAATAAGCGCCGTTTTATTTACTTACACTTTGGTATTATTGTCCATTTCGTCAAACATTCCATCTGGTAACGAGTGTAATGGGTTATCAAAAATTGTGCTGAAATGTATTTCAATTAAGAAGTAAATGATTTTACCCAAGCTTACACATAATCAGAGAAGCGTCGCTTGTTTTTTTTCTTTTACCCTATGGTTGATGTGGCTACCGTTTTATGAGCGACATTCACCCTTTAACCTCTAGAATGACTAGCCTCTAATTTCTTCTCACAATATCAACTCCCCCCCCCCCCCGAATAAAAAATTAAGGTGAGGAAAATCAATAAAATAATTGCCAATCGAAGAAGTTCCTTGTTACTTCACAAATTCTCCTTGTTAGCCCTTATAAACAAGTATAAAGAACAGTGTTTTAACGAGACGAAATTGTGTTTTAAACGAAAAAAAGCGAATCCACAACGACAGAAAAACTCATAAGTCCGACCTCTGCCAGCGCTTAAAAAAAAAATAGAAAATTACCCTATTTCTATCACGACCTATTGAAGATATTAGTAATTCAAAAAAAAAAAGCGTGCGGCATTGCTCGGCCTTCCCAACAGACAGCGCCACGCCAATCAACAGGCGTTCGTCGGAACAAGCAGTGTGGAGAATATTTACTCTGATGTTAGGATGTAAAGCGTTGATAAAGTCTCACAAGGCAATATCTCATCCGTAAAGTCGGATCACAGGTCCTTTGGAGCCAAAGTGCTTAATTAATATATTGCACTGCAGCGTCTTAACATCTCTTTATTTTTTTTATTGTACTCACAGTTGTTTCAGGTTGAGTCGGCTGAAGGATTCTCTTTCAATGGTTTTAATAGCATTACTGTGAAGAAACCTAATGTATAAAAAGAAAGAAATGATATACAAATATGAAAACAAATACGATCCATCGTGGTTAATTCCGCATCAACTTTAATCTCTTTTTCTTATAACATATCACGCTCTTTCTCTCATAATTAACCAATACCTACAACCACTCCGGTCCTTAACTCAATTTGGCCAATCAGTTCATTGGTCTAAAGCAAACAAACATGACAAGGGCTTTAAATGGCATCTACAATAGGTTCCTTGTGATCGAATTGGTCAGTTTTGTGTAAGTCTATGGTTAACCATATATAGATGTTTATATCGTTAAAGGGTTGCGCTTAGTTATATTGCAGAATTCACTTATGAAGAAGCATGATTGTTTTTCTCCAGCTGCAGTCACTTCCGAAGTGAATTGCGTTGTTCCTACTTTCTTCTGGCGACTAAGTGTACTGGATACGCGTCACTGCTTGAGGCAGAACGGTTACAGGAAGAAATTACTTGGTCTTATATGAAACAGTTTCAACACAACAACCAATATTTTTTTTGCCACCCATATATCACACCATACAATGTGTTACAATGAAGCCCTTAAATTATTATGTTAGTTACCTTAAATATTAAGGCTTATCTGAATATATGCTAAATTTCTGAAACATACTTTTACTTACACTGATTGCAAAGCAGTTTCATCAAAAACATCGTTGGAAATATTTGTCAGTTTGTTTTTTATCAGCATACTGTAAATTAAAAAAAAAGAGAGAGGATTAAAAGCGAAAGCTATACAGGAAAGGTTGTCCACATAACAAGATTACATAACGTATAAAATTTTCAAAAAAAAAAAACCAAGGGGCTATTTATTGATTAATGATAGATGAGTTAAGAAGGATTGTGGATATGAAAAAGAAAAAAGAACTTACAGTGTCTTCAAGCTTGAAAGTCCACTAAAAGTACGATTATTAATGTTGGAGATGTTGTTGAAGCTAATCATCCTTGATTTAGAAAAAGAGTATTGTATGTAATTATTTGAATGACAGTTATGATAAAAGTAATGATACTGATAATGTCGATGAACTGATAGCAATAATAACCGTGAATAACAATGATAACGATATCACATTTATTTTCAAAAAAGCAGGGCAAGTCACAATTCGGCCTGTGGCATCAGATCAAAGTTTTTCAATCAGTTCAACCTTCCAGCAAAAAATATTTATGTAGAAAGTAGAAATTAAGAGACTTACAGCTTGTTTTCAGACGAGGGGGGAGGGAAAATAAAGTAGAAATTATTAAAAAAAAGTTCATTTTCCAGTTTTCCATTTTATCATCACTTGGAAAACGTGCTGTGAATCAGTATTTACTTACAGAATTCGCAATTTATTTTGCTTATTGAATAGGCCATCTGGTATGGACTGCAATTTGTTGAATGAAAAGTCACTAAGAGGAGATAACATGAATAAGATTACGAATAAGAAACAGACGCATCTGCAGCATTTACTTTTAAAACTATCTGTATCATGTCATTAAAAATGAAACCAATTAGAATAAAGGGAATTAGCAAATTTTCTCAAGACACTAATTATTAAGTCGAAAATTCAGTAAAATAAGTACCAATTTAAAAAATAAAAAAATGACTGACTGATCAAGAGATGATGTTTTCGTGATAGGCAAAAAATATTATAAGTGAAAGAGACGAATTCGGATGCCAGCAAGTTTTTCAAGTCAATTTAAGAGCCATCTCGTCCTTAGAGGAAAGAGGTCTGATGGAAAATCCCTCAGCCGAATTAGGTAACTACAATGCCATTAATTGTCATTATTCCAAAGGGTCTTCGAAAGTTAGAAGGAGATCTGAGTAGTATGTGTATACCCAGAATATATCATGAATCATGAGATATTTCATGGTATACCACTCAAAAGCGTTGCCCAACTATTAAAGAAATCCATAAGCAGATCAACAAGGAAAGTCTATCATTTCTGGTTAAACATCATTCTCAGAGTACACAACGACAATAACTAATAGAACTTCATGGATTTATTTGTGATGAATCGAAGATGTCTCGATTTGGCTATCCTCCCGTGTTGTTATATAAAATCTAACTTACATGGTTCCGGTGATGGAAATGTTTTGAAATATGTTTGGTGGAAGATAATCGATCTCATTGTTGGACAACAACCTGCAAGATAAAAAAGTTGTTTATTTTTAAACTTGAAATTTTATTCGTTAAGCATGCCATCATGTTATGACATAATACTGAGAAAAGAAAAGAAAAATACTTCAACCTGAAAGGTTTGCGAAATGCATTTTTCAGAGTAAATAATGCCGAAGAGAGGCAATAAGGAGTAGAAAACTGGTAATTCAAAAAGAATAGCCGACTGTTTAAATTGCCTATGACACGATTATTGTTTTTTTTTTTGCGTTTCCTGGTTGATAGTTGTATTCTAAGTTTAAGTTTATAGACCTAAGCGCCTAGTGAGTTCTCCTTGACCATTTTTTACGCATTGAAAGTAGGAATTGGCGATCAAAAAGTATCTTATTAATCGCGCGGCCAAAACGATCATGTTACATAGCTATGACGTAAAAACTGCGAAGACACGTTGACAAAAAAAAGAACTCGTTTATCCCAAATTGTACTCGAGATAAAGTAATAACTTTTGACTAAACATTGCTAACTTTTTACCAGTTTCCAAAAACAACTTTGTCGTAAGTCCAAAATAATCTTCGACAATGATGTTCCGTGTACTTCATATCTCAGCTGACGTTCGAACCAATTGTTTTGTAAGAACTTCAGCGCAGTAATTTGAATGTTCTGTCAGGAGAAATTCGCTCGACTCAGTAGTACGCTTTGATAAGAACAAGCATGGCATCAGCATAGACTGGGAATATGCATGAACCTCGCTCGCACTAAAAAATATAATCACACGAATTTCCTGTATGAAACAAAATGGAAATATCCGACCCTAAGAATGTCGCCTGACTACTTACAGCTCAAGTATGTGTTTAATACCAGATGTTGCGAGCCTTGATATATCTTTGATCCGATTCTTATTTAATTGTCTGCGAAAAGCACAAGAAAAAAGTAAATTTCAACCTGTGAATACTTATTTGAGTTTTCCTCCTGGTAATTTTTTTGATATTTCAGCTTTAACTCTTTTACTTGACTCATTTAAAAATGTAATATATACTGATTAGGAACTTCTGAATTCAAGACGCTCAAATTCCCAGCCCACCCCCTTGGACCAAGCTTTAAAAGTTAGACCTCGCGGTCCTTTTCTTGTGAGCCGTTCGCTCCATTCCGCTCCATTCCGACCTTTCCCCCCCTTCCTCCGGGCATGTACGACGGACGACGGTGAAATGGCCGTGGGTTGGGTTGAAATTTGGGGATTAGAATTGACCTGTGCACTATACTTACAAGAGTACAACAGTATCAAGACCTGTCAAATCTGGTACGGATGTCAGCTTGTTCTCTTTAAGAATGCTGTATACACAAAAAAGAAAAACAAACAAGCAAACAGAATGCTATCGCGTTTTTGTACGCAATAAGCAATGTCCTTCTCAGAGCCTCGATCTTACATGGTCAGCATACAAGGAGCTACAGGCTTTGGTATAGTCAAACATGGCAAAACGTTTTCAGTGCAAACTCATAGATAGCTTTAATTTTGAAATAGCAGAATTCTGGCTGTTTTTAATTCATGACATCTTTAGGAATTTTTTTGGACCCATTCGAGCCCTTTTGAAAAACCTGCTTGTCCGCGTCATGAACGCACGAGCTAAGCAATAAACTCTCTTTGTAACCTCATTTAAGACATTAAACATTCAAAATTCGAAAAACCTTTTTGATTTCGTGCACAACACTCACGCTATGCTGTATTTCAATCAGAAGTATTTCGTCGACTTAACCTTAGAAAAGCGAGTAGTCAGATAAAAAACTGAAATGTCGCTGAAAAAATTGAGTGTAGCTCTGATGATGACTTCCGCACAGGTTGTCGAAACGTCAGTCACCACCACCGAAAACAGTCCTTCTCAGGACTACACTCACCCGGACGATCACACTACACTTTCACAATAGCGCTATTATCTTCAAACGAATCAAACCACAACAATTTTCAAAGTTTGATATGCCGCGATTAGGGTGAGAATTTACCCTCTTCAAGCAGTCATCTAAATTTAGAAAAATATGTTTCATTTCTTCGGAGAATTTCATTCTTCAATCTGTCATACATTATTTAATCTACTGTGTCTAATCAGAAATTTACATCCCTTTATTGCTACTCACGATCAAGCGACTACGAAGGAGTATGTGCCTATAATATATCCAATAAGTACTTTAGGATTTACATCATTTGTTTATCTTCCACTCTATGTCTCACTTACCACCTAATGAGATTCTTGAATTGTTTAAACGTCCCATCACCTATGGTCTCTAATTTGTTTCCGTGAAGGAACCTGAAAATTGTTAGAAGAGTTAAAATCATTCTTTCCATCTCCTATTGTCGCGTTTTTGTCCTTTTCTTTTTTCTTTTCATGGGGGGGGGTGGGGTTGGAATTCTTCTGTTTTGCATAGATTCATGATGCGACTCAGTCAGCCTATATATTCAAATACAAACTAAATTTGGTGGGTACCGGAAGTGCTCTTGGTGGTTTAGACCACTATCCTTAGAAACGATGAAGTCTCTTAGGTTACATATTCCTAGTAAGTTCTGATCATTCTGCGAAGGAGGGCCATAACTGCCATATACTTACAAATTGGTGAGCTGATCCGTAAGTCCTTCCATTGTACCCTGGTGTATATGAGTTAGCTTATTGAAGGAGAAATCACTGAAAACGGACAAATTGATAGTGACGTGTGGATAATCGGGATTAGAAAAATCTTGGCAAAGTAAACCTGCTAAGACTGCTGAGGTCAAACCTCAGTGACGTGACAAGAAGAGTGTTTGCATAACATAACTCCAAACCTCTTGATCTAGCGAACATCATGTACATAAAGTTTTAGGACCACTTTTTCTCACACTACTGCTTGGACATCAGAAAAATCAATGAAAATATCTAAACAAAAATTACTCACAGATATGTTAGATTTTGCATGGCTCTAAATGTTCCATTTTCAATATTTTCCAGGAGGCAACCACTCATGGAACTAAAAAAAAAAGTTTAGAAAAAGGAAACTGCTGAACAGTGCAATCATGGAAAAAGGTTTGAGAGACGAATTTTGTACTAGTTAAATTCTCTTTCTCTTTCGATCGGCTTTTTTTTTAAAGCCAGCAGAGTTTCAGTGAAAGAGCTGAATCAAGAGTGAAAGTACGTGTTTGTAGCAATTTTGTGTCAGGACGGTAACCAACCGCTAAAAGGACGAAAAACATTGAAATATATTGTTTTTGCTCACCGCAAGATTGAAATCGCAAGAAAATGACGCAACTTTCTGTCTTGATCCAGCGTTAACAAATTGACTAGGTAACTTGAGTAGAACAAGATCTGATGATAGTAGATAATTTGAAACGACTTATTTTAATTTTGAACAGAATTTACTAAACTTATTTTATATGACCAGAATTCACTAAACTTGTGAATTTAGAATTATGCGTGATATTATCATTATTATTGTAGATATTTAATTGTAATTAGTTCTCTTCACTCCATGGATTGATTTTACTCGTTAATAACTTTTTCTATTATTGTAAAGCGCTTGGGAGCATCTTCCTAAGGACCAGGCGCTATATAAATAAAATAAGATTAAAGATTAAAGATCAATTTTGAGGCGCGGTTATAAGTACGGTCTACTTTTGCGAAAAAAAATTACAATTGACGAAAAGGAGCATAATCGACCGTTCATTAAGCAAAATGCCCGGCAAAAGATGTTTTAAAGCCATGTAAAACATGGAATGCAATCTGAAGGAAATTTTAAGAGAGGTGGCGAATCGGTAAAGCGTGCACTTGGATGAAAATTTTTTATCAATAGCCGGGGCTTTAATCAACAGGGATTTGTGGTGGCCTATTACAATCGCACATGGCGTTTTCTAACAAGTTCTGAAGTCATTCGAGGAGTTTCTAGAGCTACTAACTTACAGTCTATTCATCTTGCGAAAGCCAGCGAAGAAGTCAGATGGCAAAGTAGGTCCAAGTGGATTTGATTCTATATCCCTGTAAAAGTACATAGTGAGCAGGATATCCTTAATAAACAGTTTTCCCGAATGGTGTATGGACAACTTCTTGAAAACTACAGGGAATAAATTATTCCATGCAGCTAGCCAAGTCAGTTAATTTCTAACTGGTCAGGGTAAGTTTAATTTACAGACGGGACTCTCTTATAAGTGATTAAAGCACGCCAGGTTTCGGGCTTCCTTTTCTCCAGCCTCGTTCTAAAATGTTTTTCCCACTCCCTTTCCTCCCAAGGCAGTTCGCCTTTGCTAGAAACAAATCACGATTGTAGATAATGTAATTCAGTTGAGTTGATAGCAAGTAAACGGCCACGAGTTTGGCAAAACTGTGGAAAAATTTTGATCGCATTTTTATAACTTCCTCCCAGCAACTAAAGCTAAGCCTTGGCAATTAATGCTCTCTATGAGTTTATGAAAACGAGCGAGAGGCATAAATGATCTAATTGAACAGATATACAGTAAATGGCTTGAACCCCGGGGTAACATGTGAAGGGGTAGTCTGATCGTCCGGGTGAGTTTAGTCCTGAGAAGGACTGTTGTCGGTGGTAGTGACTGACGTTTCGACAACCTGTGCGGAAGTCATCATCAGAGTCAAGTGGATGATTGTTGTCAGTAGAATGTTCTTATTCCAGTTCGTGTGAAATGATCGGTTGGTTTTGCCGTGATGCTATTGGCTGTAAGACTCAAGTGACGTAAGTCGGTCGTCATTGGTCTGTTTCGATCTGTCGGTAAAGTTAGGTCGTTCTTTTTCGGTCGTTTGTGATGTTTATGTCGTGAATGAGTCGTTTGTATGGAGCGAGTAGTTGTCGACATCTGTTTAGGGGAGTCTGTTCTGGACCCCGCTATCAGACTTGACGCTTACAACTTTGAGACTGAAATTGTTGCATCGACAGGATCGTATATCACTTTTAACTGGCTGATGTTTTTTAATGAATCCAAGTAAACGGTAAGCAGCCAAGGAATTTTAACGTGCAACCGCGACTGGTGGGAGGGGGTGTGGGGGAGAAGTAATTTGCCTCAAGAGTCCAACAGTCCTTCCTGAGCCAAAGTTTGGACTCCCCCAATCAAAAATTCCTGATCCGCCCCTGATATCACTGAGTCTATAAGTATGTGGAATGGAATTTAAGATCATACTTACAGTTTTCGAAGTAGAATTTTTCCTTTAAGAATGACTTTCGCGTCAGTGATTGATAAAAAGTTGTCTTTGATAAAGCTGTGCAAATAAGATAGAGGCTTCTTCATGAGTTAACCTAGACAGGGTTAGCATAGGTAATTCCTCGTAATTTTTTATGAATTTTGACTTGAAAAACGTCTTAGTGTCCAAGCTAGAAAGGAAACATTAGCCAGCTAAAAAACCGTGAATATTGTCTCAATATACTGGGTCATTACTTTGCAAATCAGACGTTTTTCTTCATGAGGAAATTCATATTTGCTCACGGTATCACACATAATGACAGTCTTCGGTGTCTGCATCCGATGTAAAGATAAAATGTGACGAAAAACCAATCTGTTTAAGACACTTTTAAAAACTCCAATATCATTTGAGGATAAAGATCAGAATCAACCTATGACTTCATTTATCTTTTCCAACGTATATTGCTAACAAAACTTACAGTTCAGACACACTTTCCGGAAGGTAGAAACTCCCTGAAATCGAGTTATTGGCAAGATTTCTAGGAAACAAAAGTTAATGCCAAAAATATGAAGGCTCAGAACACTACACTTATATCACATTTCCAATCTAAAAGTTGTACATTTAGTTACTCTTTAGTTTAGGATTTTTTTAGCAGTACATAGATTGGTGATTGTAAAAGCTAAGGTATTAAGATCAGCGAGATCACAGAAGCTGATTAAAACACATAAAATGTTCCAAAGATAACAAAAATGTAAAAAGTTACACAAAAAAATTTTATCCAGCTTGGCAAGAGTTAGGACAATCTGCAGCTGCAGACAGAAAATGCTTTTAATCAGACAAACATATCTCCCTACTCATTCATTACAATTAAAGGTATTCTTACATTATTCTCAGTTTATCCATATTCCTGAAAGTGTTGTGGGGAATCCGTCGTAATAAGTTATTCGATAAGTCTCTGGAATGAAAAAGTTAAGCATGACCATTAATTAAAGCTTGCAAATTGAAATACATGAGCAATAGTTCTTTTTACAGTTGTGGGCTTGGGGGCCAAGCCTTTGAACAGGAGTGAGGCTAAGGGTGACCTTGTTATGATAGAGATGTTGCTGCTTTTCAAATGCAAATTTCTTTGTTATAATGCTAACTAGATACAGGTCTCTATCATAACAGGGTCACCCTAGAGTAGCCTCATTCCTGTTCAAAGGCTTGGCCACCAAGCCCACAACTGTAAAAAGGACTATTTACTTCCATTTACTGCACTCTACAATAAAATACGTTTATACATAAAAGCAAATGATAAAAAATACCTACCTTCAGAGTGATTGATACAGTCTAGTTTTTTTTTTACTATATGCTTACAGATAGTCAGAAGAATCGCATAGCGGAAAAACCTTAGAAATTCTCTCGATAAAAAGAATCTCTGCTCCCTTCCCTTTGCGTCAGGTATCTGATTATTTGATGTCTGGTCAACTATCCAACTCTGCTTTTAGAGTAGCAACCTAGTAGTCAAATGATTGTTTTCTTTTTTGCTACAAGATTTGTCCTAGTTTTGCGATCTGGCAACTTTGCGATCAAATTTCTATTACATATAGACATGCCTAAAGTAAATGTTACTGCAAATTCATATTCCTTTAATACATGTCTAATAATTATGGTAAGTTTTCATAAAAAGCTTGAAATGATAATAATAACGATGATAAATATAATCAGTGGCAGATCCAGGGGGAGGGTTACGGGGGATCCGGACCCCCCTATCAGGCCTGACGCTTACAACTTTGAGACTGAAATTCTTATATCGACAGGATCGTATATCACTTTTTAAATGGCTGATTTTTTTAATTAATGAATCCAAGCAAACTGTCAGCGGCCAAGGAATTATAACGTGCAACCGCGACTGGTGGGAGGGGTGTGGGGGGTGTTGGGAAGAAGTAATTTACCTCAAAAGAGTCTAACAGTCCTTTCTGAACCAAAGTTTGGACCCCCCCAATCAAAACCTCCTGGATCCGCCCCTGGTAATGATAACTATCATAACAATAATGATAACAATGATAATACAAGCCTATTAATATTATCCCGAGCCTTTCGAATACTTTAAAATAATTTACTTACAGTATTTTCAAAACAGTCAGGTTCCTGAAGGAGTCTTCTGAGATCGACTTTAAAGAACAACTCGAAAGTTTTCTAAGACGGAGAATGAGATTTTAGTCAGATCTATGATGGCTGAATCAAAATCAATTAATTAAGTTGCGATGATGGTATCAATTTGAAAGCGTAAAACTACGCTAAAACATACTTCAGAAAACTAAACAATGGTTATATTACAAATGGTGTCATTAACTGGTGAAATTCAAATTAATGCAGTTCACTAAGAATCGATGGAAAGAGAGTGATATTCCATTTTATTTTTTAAAGGTGTTTTTTTTTAATCCAACTGATAAACCAAGCACTCGTTTCAAACAGCAAAACGTAGCTGAAACCGCAACTCAGTTCGCTTTGTGAAGGAAGGTAAAGTTTCACTCACAATTCCATCGTATTGCTTGGGATTCCAATCGGAATGTACCCATGAACTTGACATTTCACTGACAGGCGTGTCCTACCGAACTTGGTACACTGACAGATTTTTTGGCTGCAAACGTTACTCTCGCATGGTGTTATCATCCACAAGACCAAAATGACTTGTATCAGGCCGATAATCATTACTGTGTCCAAAGTAATCTGCTGGGAACAAAAAAACCTAATGATTCAAACACCGTTGCGGATGTGACGGTAGAAGCAAAGCTTACGTTAAGAGGAAGATCACTCAGAATGTTTACGGGTCAGTATATTTCCAATTTTGATGATCTCCGTTAGTTGTAGAAATAAACCTGTGTTTTTAATACAGCATAGTGAATATATCGCTCTACCAGTTTATAATAATGCTTCTTTCATCCCTGCGAGAAAAAGAGCCCCTCGTAAATATCCACTGAAGTAGCCGTAGGCTGGGATGTGCACACTCTCAACGGTTTTCTATAACTGAATTGTTCTTCAGGGCATCGTGCAATAAGAAAACTGCATTGTTAATATCAAAATGTCCTTAAATAGTTAAAGTTCATTGTCCTGTCAGACCACAGTTTTACATTTATCTTACATTTATTTAAAAAAATACGTTTAGCCTTAGCCCAAAAATTAGATGTGTACACAAGTAAATGCGTTATGCATCACGATACCAACCTGAATGTTCTCCACGGGTATTTGACTCAACAAATGACTTCTCTGAATACGAAACGTTGTTATCAACTCAGTGTCAAGCGCTGAATTGAATCAGGTCGGCTTTGATCAAGTTGAAGGGAAGTTTTAGAAACGCCCTGCACTTTAAAATTGTGACGTATATTCCTTTAGAGAAAGGATCGAAACTAATAAATTAGCAAACTGTTTTCTCACTAATGCACCATAGAGATATCGAATAGTTAAGGAGAATTTAATGAATTTGTGACTCGGCAGCGGGGGAGTATTCTGATTAATATGAAATAACAGCAGAACTGAACAGAGTTGTGTGAAAATGTCAATGATATAGTCACATCCGCTTAGACAGCATCGCTAATTTAAGGATCATCACTCCTGAACAACTACTGAAGTGTTTACGTTAATGTTAAAAATTTTGGAAAATGTAATTAAAGAAACCACAATGACTTAAGTATGTTTAGTCATGTTGCGTGACACAATGGCCAATGCTGACGTGGACGCAGGTATTACGGAACAGAAAGGCAGTTTCGACACCCAGCATTGCCTAAGTTGATATCTTTCACGTGTTCAAAACTAAGTTCCAAATGTCAATAAACTATAGAGAAAATTAAGCTCTGAAACGAGAATGAATAAATAGGTGACAAAGGAACGCAGTCAAATAACACTATTTTCGCCTTCGGTCCTAATCTCATTAGCATGCAAATCGTTTACGAAACAGAAAATTACTGAAGTGAGGAAATACTACATTGGCACGAGCATGTCAGTATTGTTCCCAGCAAACTGCTTGACAGGCAGTTTTTTAAGAGATATGAGATCGCTTCCTGTTTTGATGATAAACCTCTCCTTATTACTTTCGCTTCTTTGTCGTAATGATCTAATAATAGTATTCAAATTGTATTTAAAATCAAAAATCTTGATTTCCATAACAGATCGATGAGGGCTCCATGAAAATCTTTAACTGAGTAACAAGGTAAGAGATCACTCGATTCAACCGGATGAAAGCATCCCGATGCACGAGCAATTTGAGAATTCTCTACCGTAGAAGCTGAATTTAAGAGCTCAAGAGATAAACATTTCAGGCCCATTTCTGGAGACTCTCAAGTGATTACAAGTCCATAAACCAGTTTTAGTTCGCCATGTATTTTTTTGAGATCGAGAAATGACTGATTATGAAATGCAAAAAGTAAAAGATCAGGAAAGAAAACAGAATAGATTGGATTTTGAAGTAATGGTTCGGGCTTGTAAAGTACCATGAATTTCGACTCACAATATACTACTTGCTGATGTTCCTTCAATGAAGAAAACGATAGATATATGTCACGCGAACGGTTGTATTAATAACATGCGTAAACAATTTGAAATTGTAGATTTTCGGGCGATATCAATTCCATCGGTCGTGACTTGAAAATTTGGTCAATTTTTACCATAAGGGGCACAGGCAGCCCAAGCTCACTACTAGAAAAGCGGACTGACTCTTACCGTGTTTCGCAACGCTTTAAGTTATAAAGGTTTGTATGGGATGTTATAATGTCTTGTTTTGAAATAATATGGACTTACCTTATTGCCTTGTTGTTTTCTTTGTTGATTCCTAGCGTCTTAGGCCATTTTGAAGCGTTTTTGGAGAGTTAGCGCTATGTTGGTGTTCAACTGCTAAAAGAAAGACATTTCCATTCGATGTTGATTGGTCGATCTAAACAATGCGGTCTTGACAAAACCTCTCGAGGGGACCAGGGGAGTTAACTGGTTTGTTTGTCGACTGCAAGCCGCTGGCTACCCTCGCCGGGCTTATTTTTGTTACCCGACATACTATGCGATCGGCGAACGGGCCCACAACTGTTTCAACCAGCCAAATTCGAAATTGGAAGACGATCGATCTGGAGATAAAAGCATCGCTAGGGAAAGATCTGTGGGAGGAATTGGGAATCGAGTGAATGGAAATGGAACAGCAACATCTCTGCTTTAATTTTCTGGAGGAATCGAGACTGGTGGTAATTTTTTGGCGGAATTATTCGCTTCGGGCGACGGACACTTCTAAAATAGGTTTCCGACCTTGTCTTTCTTTTAGCAGTTGAACACTAACAGCGCTAACTCGCCGAAAACGCTTCAAAATGGCCTGAGACGCTAGGAATCAACAAAGAAAACAACAAGGCAATTAGGTAAGTCCATTTTATTTCAAAACAAGACATTTTTTTCTCTCTTTCAAGGCAAACCGATAACATCCCATGCAAACCTTTATAAATATAAAGCGTTGCGCAACACGGTAAGAGTCACGTCCGCTTTTCTAATAGTGAGCTTGGGCTGCCTGTGTAAGGGGTTAATTTTACACTTTCCCGCCATTAGGACTGATAACTTTCGTCCCTGAAATGAGTAAATAGGGTTAAATGTTCGTTCTTTTCAAAACGGTTCACTGCGACTGAGGATGAAGAACGATTTCTGAATTATTATAATAGATAACCGTCTTGATGACGGGGTTGTCGAATATTATATCTAGAGGATGTTTGTTATTATTCAAGAGAATGTAAACCGAGAACGCTAATGCCCCATGCAAACCCTTATTCCAATGACAATTTTTTTAAATCTAATTCTAGTGCGCGTTCCTGTGGTGTGACTCAGTTTTGAGAACAATAACTGCTGGTTAGTAGTTCTGTGATAAAATTTGATGTGTAATGTTTTACAGCCTGTGGTTTGAGGTTACTATGATTACATGTTTTGGTCAGTACGACAAAAATGTAAGTTGAGAAAGCGTAACCTCTGAGGTCTACTTTAGAGGCCTGAATTTCATCAGAGGGTTGACACGGACGAACTGGATATCTTACAATGTTCGATTCAAGTTAATTACCTTACAGATTATCGATTAAGTGACAAAAGCAATTTCAAGTGCAACGTAACACATTTTTTAAAGTGTATCGATACACCATAACACGAGCGGAAAATTGACTCAGCTTTCCATCAACTTATCTTACTTCTTTTTACTTGCCTCTTGATTTACGCGGAGATTGGAATAATAGTTATTTTCATCAATACGACATCGATATGTTGCGTCCTACGTTAAATCATGTTTCTATTGTTCTCTCTATTGGATACAAAGAAAAAAGATGAATCCAGCCAATCGCCAGTGGCAAACTATCGCCCTGAACTTGTTCTTTTTTGTTATCAGTTGAGGAGCGGGATATCCCTCGGGACTGGAATTTAAAAATGCATCAATCTGTGAAGGTTAGTTGTTTCTTTTCATTTTTATTGAGCCTGTTTTGTGAACTCTGGGGATTTTCCTATGTTATAAAAATGGATTATAAGTATGGTCGGAATTCGGAGTCGACTGAGTGAAAATTTCTGGAATAAGGCATCAAAATCTTAAATGGCTTCAAAAAGTCTTTCGGTGACATGCGAATGAAAGCGATGAATTAATAAACCAAACGTCAACGTCTTGGCTTGCGGCAGTTAGGAAGCAGTCATTATACATCGCCTAAATGGTGGAGAGGAGGGGGAACAAGAGGATTTCAGAGGGGGTATCATATGGTTTAAGGGATTGGAGGGAGATCGAGTTGGCACTTAAATAGTAGAAAGGGAGGAGAGGAAACTATATATAATATTGATTGCCAACGAAGAGGGAACATCACAATACTACAGAGCTTTGTGGGGGATGAGGTAGATTATTAGGACACAATTAAATTCCTGCCCACCACCTCTCACCCTTGGCGATAGATAATAACCAGTATATTAGTCAACTTCAAAAATCAGACAAGCAAAATCGAAATGGAAGGGGGAAGGGGAACTGTCGCCTGACGTTCTCCCCCATCCCTCGTTTTTTCGTTGTGTCGCATAATTTTACCGTCAGCCTTCCAAGGTGGATGCAGAAAGATAGAGTCAAGTGCATGGGTTTATTCAGAGCTTCAATGAAGGCAAATAATGTTAGGTTCTTTACCAAAGACAGTTACCTGGTCACTAGGTTATTATCCTATCATAAATTTTTAACGGTCTCGAAACTGTTTATAATCTTTATTTTCTGACGAGTTTGCAAAACTTTCAAGATTGCATGGAAAACTATGATGAGAATTTAAGTGAAATTTTCGATTTCTCGGCAGGTTTTCATGACAATACCGCAAAAATCAAAATATCTCCATGGCCATTCATAGCGATTGGAACTGTCGGCAGTCTAAGTGTTACATTTATCCCCGGTAAGTTGATCACAGAGCTGTGGAGAATTATCAAAATGACCCGTACGGCCCCACGCGTGTAACCCCATAGAAAACCACTATGATAGTGAAAGTGGACGCGTGTAGAGCCGGACGGGTTGACCTGAGCCGGTCAGGATCGGAAATAGGATCCGACCCTGTACTGACACGTTTATAATTTGCTGTAAAAGGAAGGGGGAAAAGAGAAGAGTTAAAAAAATCGCGTTTTTTCGATGAATTGTAAGGTTCTAGTCTCACTCGAAAAAAGTAAGGGAAGATCTTTTGCTGTAAATTTTTTTTGCAGTTGTCCCGGGCACGCTCGTGTATCGCGTCCTATTTATGCTCGTTGAAA